>NC_091197.1:4865955-4953019 GCF_040958095.1 Procambarus clarkii | reverse complement strand
AATCTAAATAATATACAGTAATATATATAAATTTACAGTCTGATATTCAGGTTAATCTGATATCCCTTCTTTATATTAATACTTTAGTCTTTGTTAATGTACTTTTTACAAAATAGAAAATGTATTATGTTAATTGTGTACTTTGTCAGAAATGTGAATCCCACACATCCAATTAGTTCTGAAAAATGCATAGTCAAACATAAGTGCAGCTCGTGCTTATATGAAAGAAGCTTACTGAGCAATTATATGCAGGTCACAATTAAATTAACATGTTATTACTGTGTGTCTGAGGTACTATGTAGAGAAGCACATTCTTTTGTAATTATAATACTGTGAATGGGCCATCTCTTAATGATAATACTTTGAACCCTTATCATTTACTAGGAAGATTCAGTACTACAATGATTTCTATTTGGGCTAACACTTTACCCAAGACTTTAATTACCTTTAAAGATTAAGGTAATACTGTACATAAATTCAGAATTAATGATTTTCAAAATATCACAGAAATCAACCTAATATCTGATTCCAGACTTTTGGATTGTTGGTCACATTTTAGAGAGACTAGGAAAAAGTTGCAGGAGTAGCAAACAAGAAAAATGTTTGGGAGAAGAATCCTTTGTAAGACTTACTACCGTCTTCAATCAGTTAATAGAGAATAAAATTTATAACATGATCAACAGCTATGTACATGGTGTGGATTTTTAAGAGGGTTTTGAAATCTTAGGAGTAATATACAGTGCTTTATGTACACAAACTTTCCTGATACTTGGCTCCTTACTCCTTACACATCCTCCACCAGAGGTTATGAGCACCTTTTTCTGGCAAGGTATCAAATCCGCTGTCTGCCGAGCACAACCTAAGAAACAGGTCGTTTTGATTAATTCTGTTGTAAGCTAAAAACCACTAGTTATAAAAGAAAACCCCGATTTTTTTTTTTTTTAAGAAAGTCTTTTTGTAAATCAACATTTCCTGATCTTTGGTCAGCAAGAGCACAGCACTTTTTAAATCCACTTTGGGTTTTTTCCACTACACTACAGATGAAGAAGAAAATAAGTTGCCAGAAAAATAGACTGCCAAAGAAAGCATGGACTGGCTAATTGCTTTATCTCATCATCCTGGCAATACCATCTGGTTTATTAAAAAATCTTACCTATTGGTTCTATTTCCCATCTCGGAAACTAAGTACAGTACTGTGTACCATGATCATCTTGTTGCAAGTTTACCAATTCTCGTGTAAATTGTCACTAAATCACTAATTTTCTTCAAATGGTAAGGAGGTAAATGGTAAGTTTCTCCCTCTGGTAAGGCTTCTGGAGTCCTTTAATCCAGTCCATCCAGTGGTAGTCAAGATTCAACATTGGCCATTTCTTATCTCCAGCAGATTTAAGACTGGAGTTTTGCTGGGTTCCCAGCCATATTGGTGTGTCCTTAAATGAGCATGCAGACGCTGCCACTAAGGAAGCTAATCTGCAGTTGTCCCATCTCCCGTAAAGATATTCCTTATTCTGACTTTTACCCAGTTATTCGTTCCTCCATCCTTGCCCATTGGCAGGAATGTTGGTCTTCTGTTACTGATAAACTGCGTGCTCCTACAGAGTCGCGTGTCCCCATGGACGCCCTCCTACCACCATATCCAGCAGTGGGAAACATATCTGGCGATGATGCATATTTGCCATACACACTTAGCTCACAGACACTTAATGGAGCACCGCCCTGCTCCTTATTGTCCAGACTGCATTGTCCCTCTTACGGTTGTGCATATCTTTGTTGAATATCCTGACTTTCAGGACGAGTGTGTGTCTTGCTTCCCAACCGTCCCTCGCGGTCACTTATCCCTCAATAGAATTCTTAGTGAATCGGATACCTTTGATGTCGTTCACCTTATGCGTTTGTTCTCTTATTGGCATCCTTAGTGATATTTAGTGCCCTATGATTATCCTGCACATTTGATGGTGCTACAGCCTTCCCGGCTTGGTGCCTTCTTTTGATAATTACTTGGTCTCTCAAGACAGAGGTGCTAAAGATAGTATGTACAGCATAATAAGAATAGAAATAGCCTTGACTGCCTTGTCCAACATTATATGTAAGAAAATGTATTACAGGGAAAATAGAACAAGGCAAGTAACAACAACTTTCAAAAGGGACAATAAGAAGACACTTGGAAACCTAAGACAGTTTATTTTCTCCAAGTTAATATCTAGAAAACAATGGAGGGGGGGTAGGGATGTGTGACGACATAGTAACCATGTTGGATATGAAAGTGGCACTCTAATTTCACTCTGTCTGCTAGGGATGTAATAGTTTATACCAAAATTTAAGCCATAATATCATAACACTCCTCAGGCTGTATGTGGAACATTTCATCAAGACTACAGTACGCTACTGTACATTAAACTCGGACAAGGTAAACTGTACCATATAACCAAATGCCAATTGACTTTCAAATTCCTTAAACTTATGAAACACTGGGCACTGCTGAATACCAGCCCATAATTTTAACAACTTGTTATGAATAGCATTTCTGATTTCAATTCATCCAGTAAATGGAACAAGATCTTCAGACAAATTTCAAACATGGAATTTGGAAAACGTCTGAATTTACAGTGGCATTTTAAAGTAAACAGTTTAATATTCAGACTTGGCTTTTCCATGGTATTGTTAACGTATGCACATATATTTTCTACTGTTTGAACGTATACACATTACTGTACCACAAAGTGAAAATAAACATAACCAACTACAGTATAGCTTGAGTATCCATGCACCAGAACAAAGTCAACACAAGACCATTGTACACTGAATTTTTATTTTATGAACTCAAAGAATTGAGAGCTATAAGCGAGTATTCATTTCCAACTGATTTAACGCCACCACAAAATATATAATAATTTCTTCATTTACCGAAACACCTGCAATATTTTTTTCTGGGACTGCTACCAAAAGACTTATGAAAATGCAACAACATTCAGAATGTTATGACACAATGGATAGAATATTACAGAATAGTTAAGTTTTTGCTTAGTGGGGGACATTGATCCTCAGAACCAACACAAGGTAGTATCAAAGGATTTCATATAAAGCCAGCATATCTATCGGTTCAGTTTAAAGATACTTGGTGGAAGATGTATATTTCATATCTGCACAGCACTACTGGATAATAATGCACAAGAACCATGAAGTGTAATAACTGTTAAAAGGCTACTAAAAGATGATGTGCATTTCATCTCGTTAAAAATATAGCATAGCAAACTTTTTACCAAAAACCTCCCACCATGCACCTATTAACACTGAAATAATCACATTCACTGTCTTGCGCAAAGCCTCTTTCTCGATCAATGGCAAATAACGCAAGAATTTGTCATCATTTTATTAAATAAAAAATTAAACAATTTTACTTACGATGAGGTTTTAACGCTTATTTCCGAGGCTTACAGGGAAGATGATAAGACACACCTTTTGCAAACTGGTCAAACAGCAAGAACACACACCTGACCATTGACTGGTCTTTAACCCAGGAATTTGTCTCAAAAAAAATGGGGGGAAAAGAATACCCCCTGATGCTTTCTTTAGTATTTTCTTTTATGGTCCAAGGTAGCTCTTGTCAATATAGCAACCTTGGAACATATGCAAATTAGAGAGCACCAGTGGTACGTAAACCCCAGTTTGAGAACCCTGGCTGCTTTAACTGCTCTGGTGAACTACAGCAGGGAACTACTGCACTCGCTAACCACATTTGAAAAATTATTATTAAGTATCAATAATTTATAAACTACAAACACTATACATGGAAAATAAGGATTGTTTTCTTTACAAATGGTTTCTACACAATATACAAATTTTCCTCACTGTATCTAATGGGAGACTGGTGTCACAAAATGACGACATGCTACAACTGCTAGATAAAAGCTTCAAACATTACCCGACCATCAACATGGTCTTGTATGACAAATGCATAAAGGAAGTATCAGTGTCCTTAAAAACATACGTATATCTTGTACATGACCTACTACAGGAAAGTTTGGCGGCGATTATTATTATTTTTTTTTTTTTTACATTTATATATATATTTTTTTCACATTAAAACAACTTGCTGCAATCCACACACAAAGGTGGCTGCTTTCTGTAAACTTTTGTTACTCATGGAAAACCTTGGCTCCAATTACCTTAACTTTGAATTACTGCTAAAGAACCTCAAGCAACTAATGCTATAATACACAGTGCCAATGGTGCCTTACAGTATCAACTAAGGGCCCACCAACAGTTTCCTACCAGAGACCATATAAATGCATTGCAAATGCACATGGTGAGGCACCACCCAACGACCTAGTGGGAAAAACAAATTCCATATTAAGTACACATAAAGACATCATTAAACAGCGAGGAAACACAAGCAGAACATATCACCAAGAGCTTTACCATAAAATCACCTCAACAGCCTTTAACAATCTTTCTGTACTGCGCTTCTTCAATTGGAAGTGCCTTCAATTGGAAGTGCATTTGTTCAAGTTCCTAATTTGTCCCCCACCCTTCCCCCACCAGACAACTCCAACATGGCAACTGTGAGATTGTATAGCAACATGACAATGAGGGACAAAATATACACAACACTGGAAAAATTCCATGGACATGACAAATGAGTACATTAATATTTATATTTTGCAATTTAACACATTCAACTCTAAATTTCTAAGTAAAAACGTAAAAATCTTTGAGATAAAGGGAACGTAGTACAATAAAGTATTTACAAAATGACAGGGACCAAAGAATGCAAGTGCCTAAAAGTATTATAGATGATGACTTTATTAGACACACAAGCTTGAGACTGATGGTCTCTGTAATATCACAATGGTAGCAACACAACCAGCAGGCCTTGTGGCATCATCACAAAAGTCCACACACCACATCTTTACACATACCAACAATCACCAGGAATGATTTCAGTAGCTTTGCTACTTAATATTTTAACTCATCCAGAAAGAAAGGGAAGATATCATCACAGGCTGCAGGTGTCTCCTTACCTTTTGTCGGAGAAGGCATGCCGCGGTCCTGCCCAGAATACACACAAGTTTTGAAGGCACAAATCTGTGCCACTTGGGGCTGCTGCAGGCAGGCCAGCGGTGGGCCAACCCTAGGAGGTACTCTCTTTCTCCTTACCCGACTTGAACAGCTCCCGCTTCTCTTGTGCAGTACGACGAGATTCTCGTTTACTGTCTTCTCTTCTTAAATCCCTAGTAGCAGCAGCAGCAGCAGCAACAGCCGTTTCTCTTCGACCACGACTGTCGCTACGAAGCTTTTCTCGTCCCTCCAGAAAATCCTTACTGCCTCTTCTCTCGGCCAATTGGTAACCATTACCTTTACCATTTTTTGTAGGAATTCCAGGTTGAGAATGTTCTTTACAAAATGATCCTGAAGTTTCTATGCCCCCACAGCAAGCACTGTTGGTCCCTGGCAGTGATGATCCTCTGCCTCCCTGGGGGCCTTCACGAAAATTTGTCCGCACAGCCTCTTGTCGCTCAGGTGAATCCAATTCCTCTGGTGCCTCTTCCAAAGTGCCTGTGGGAAGTGTTGGTGGAATACTGACTGCACTGCTAAAGCGTTGTGCAAGCATTGTGGGAGCAACTGATCGAATAACACTTGGAGTATCGTAATTTGGAGGAGACTGTGAAGTTACCGTTAATCTAGGTGGATTGTTCCCCAATTTTGGAGATGGTGTAGCTAGAGGGCTAATGGTTACTGTGCCTTTTGCTTCAGCTGACCTTGGGTGAAGTCGATCTGGTGAAAGTGCTCGACGAAGCAAGGGAGAGCCAGGTTCGGCACTTTTAGGCCGTCCTAAACATTTCTTGGTGGCTGGTCCAGCAGGGGTTAGAGATGATCCAGGTGAATAAGTCTGAGTAGTATTGGAGGAACCAGGACAGTGATGATGATAGTGATGGTGGTGGTGATGGTTATGATGATGAACCAATGGTGAAGGGGATCTAGTAGGAGATGCTGGTAAAGGAGATGGGGAAGGAGTGCGAGCAAGGGGTGACAGAGGAATATGTCCAACCGATTTCCGTCTATTAGGGGAACGAAAGCCTTTAACGTTTGGTACTTTCTGGTTGACAACATGCAAAGATGAAGGTCGCTGATGAAGTGTTGAGCCTGCTGGAGAGTTAGGTACAGAGGATGTTGGTGATGATGATCCAGAAGAGTTGAGAGGCGACTGAACTTGTTCCACTGAGAAAAAAGTCTTGAAGTGGGGGGTGAATGGGGAGATTTGCAGCGTGTTGGGGAGCTGGGAATACTGTCCTGAGAGGAAACTGACCGATTTAGTGACTGAAAGCTTCGACTTGGTGTTAGCATTGGAGGTGATGCCGATGCTGAAGCTGCAAGCTGTAAAGAATGATTGAAATCGGTTAGATATATAGTCTGTTCATTTTATCTGGAAATTATTCTTCCGAGAATAAAAGGGTGAAAAATCAGATTGAATGACTTCAGCTTTGATTAAAAAATATATTTATGTATAGCTTGTAATCCACTTAAAATTTATCAATAGTTTTTGTTACCTACCAAACAATGCTCTTCCAATTTATAAACAAAAATAATCTTAAAACACTTCAATGTCAAATGGATACTACTGAAAACATTTCAATGGCATTATAGGGGTTCACAAAACATTAGTCATGCAAACTGCTCTATTTTGGCTTGGCAATATTTTCTTTTAAATTAATATGACAACTTTATACAGCGAATGAAATATCTCAGAGGAGTCACTTTATTGTCCCGTAAGTGTACTATACTATAAACTAGGCTATACATTAATAACTAGACTCGGGTACAACAAAAACTACTACTCCATACACAGGCGTCAGGTTCATGTTATGTACAGAAAGTGGAGGAACACGCATGGTTATATACTATGATGGGAGCCAAGACTAATAATGTCCACCATCACTTCCCCGACAACACTGACAACACTGGCAAACTCTCAACACATTTTACAGTACAAGAATTAGAAAGAACGAAAAATTTGGTTTGTACACTTGACAGATCACATCAACATACAGGCATATAATATTATATATATAATATTATATATAATAATATTATATATAATATATTTATATAATAATATTATATATAATAATTATATATATATTATATATATATATATTATATATATATATAAAATATACATATATAATGAAAATTACAAGCTCCAAACTATCTTCGGCAAGTTTATGAAACCTATTTTGACATATAATTTATCAACCTCTAACATTGCAATGCCATTCATAAAAACATTCTGGTACCCCTCTACACTCAAAAGCTATTTGATAATTTACATAAAATGACGATGGTACACACACTCCACATCTTAATCATTTAAAAAGGCTGAAGCTACTACCTTCCAGAGTTACAGACAGTGAAGTACTGTTAACTAGACAATTGGCTCCAATGTGTATATATACAAGTTTTATTTACTAAATTCAAGTGAATTTTTATAAATACTGCCCTATTTTAGAAACACACACAAGATTAAATCATTCTTTAATTTGTAAATTTAAACAAATGGAAGAGTAAAATGTTAACAAGAAGTGGCGAGAAAATCAAGCATGGAGGGACCTTGCTTTATTCAAAGTTGAACTGATGTGACTTTAAAAACATAGTAGATTGTATACTATATAAAAGCAGCCACCATGCTGATGAGGCCATACTGCAACACTTCAGGGAAAACCAATTGTCATTAAAGAAGCCTATCACCAACCAATAGTTCAAGTGAAGAATTTGGTTATTGCAATTAAAGTATTGTAATTAAAAAAAATTATCGAAAGAGAATTCAATGTATCAACCTTTCCTAACATATTGTGCTTCAGTTAAGTTTGTGATGACCAAAATAGTATAAACTAAACAAACACACAGTTCACATTTTTACGGGTTCACGAGTCATACCTAAGCTCAGACCCCCACTTAGCAACTTCAGAAAACTCTCACCTACATACACGAAGCCAGTCATTAAACAGAATACAACATGACTGCTGCTTCTCCTTCCCTTTAGCTATATACCTTTTTATTAACTAGATTACCCACCTAGGCCATCATACTTGCACTGGATGTATTAACACATGGCAGATGTTTGACTACTGGATCATGTCACAATACTTTTGTAGCATTTTCTCCCTAACAACTTATGAATAACAATTGCTTTCTTCTTTACTTTAAGATTAAGTATTCAAAAAGTTTTGACATTTTAAAATCCTCTTTCCCTACCCCCCTTTCCATTCAAAATAAACAGCATTGAAATGCATGAAATGCCAATATTTGGGTGAGCCCCAGTGGTTCCCTGAAACTGCAGTGCTGATATAATGCCAAACTACTAGGTGTCATCAGTCGCCGAGTTTTTTTAGACCAACTGGGAATCCACAAGCCAGAACCTGGTCTCGTGTAAAGAGGCACAGAGCAGTGGCATAATGATAAAATTGCCAGTGAATTATAATAATGTCTGTCATCACCAGGGAAGCAGCTACAAAGTCAGGAAAACAAAACAGATCACTGCCAGTTGTAAGAAATATTGATACCTCAAAATCTCCAAAAGAACTCCACCCAACAATGTAAACAATTGATAAAAAATTCATGAAACTAACACCAGTTGTTTGCCTCACCTCCACTCTCGTTTAGACAAAGGAGGGGGGCAGACTGGGTCTGCCACCTTCAGTTGTATGATGGAAAAAAAATCATCCCTAACTTCCTGTAGGACTCCAATTTTGCCAGGACGTGGACCGTGGGAGAGTGGTACAGAAACCTCAACCTCGACCAGTCCAGCCAAAAGACACCTACCTCGAGAACCTCGCAGTCAGGGAAATGGTGCCCTTAGCCGACATGAAAAAGTTCACAACTGGGCACCTAAATGTCTGGCAAAGCCAAAGTAAGGAGCCGCATCAACGTTCCACTCCACAGAATTGGGATGGAACCAAGAAAGACAGTCAGCCAATACACTGGACACCCTCAATGTACAGGAGGCCTGGTCGAGGACCAGGCCACGGGGACACTAAGCCCCGAAACCATCTCAAAGTAAGGAAACCTGCCACTTCCTGGAGGTTAACATCGTGGAGAGTCAAACCCCAAGAAACAAGAAAATGAACTACATGTAGAGTCCAGCTCAAAAGAGAGCTGGGTTCTCCTGGTTGAGACAAGGCACCATGGAGAGAGTGTTCAAATTGAAATGAACTGAGGACCCAGATTGAGCCCAACTGGCAGACCTGAAAATCATAAGATTGTCACCCTATGACAAAGCCTAACCAATCCCTGAACCCCAAATGGACTGGGACATGCCAGTACATGTCCTGGAGGTCTGGGAAAATCATCCAAGTGTCCACCTCGAGAACGAGACAGACCTGGGACAATGTGGTCATCCAAAAGGAGGGGAAAGGAATGTACCAGTTCAACCCAGACAGGTTGAGGATGAACTGGAGATTCAGAGAGTCCTGTTTTGGGACCAGAAACAGGCGAGGAAACCCACCAAACCAAATGATCCCTTACCAAAGGTAAGGGTTTGTTTTGACCACCCCCAAAGACACTCTCTCCGTGATGACCCAACAAAGACAAGGAAAGGAGGCCTGCCTAAAAAGACCCAACTCCCCTGAATGGAAGAGAGACCGACTAACTCCGCTGCAGGCCACATGAACTAACCTGAAAAGCCTACAAATCATGGGAATCAGGTGCCGGCAAACCACACGAGGCTCCCACCCACCCCCCGGCAAACCACAAAAGGGCCACATCGATCCCCCTTGAACCAGTCTTCTGAAAGGAGCGAGCACGGCACCAACCAGACAAAAAACAGGACAAAGGAAGAGTATGCAACCTGGCCACTGGCCCCAAACTGGCCCACCCCGACCATACAAAAGGCGATGCCCTAGCCCTGCCAAACCATCTCGAAACACAAGGATGACCCCTTAAAGATACAGTAAGTTCAAATTGGATGGCAAGCAGTAGCCACCGAGGACAAGAACCTTTCCACAACCTCCTCCAGAAACAACAACGGAGAAAAAGGAGAGGCTGAAAGAAGAGCTAAGACCCACTCCGAATCTAAAAAGAAGGCCAGCAAGGTCTGCCAACACGCGAGCCAAGAGGCAAAAAATGCGGCCACTGCCTCCCAAAGAATAAGGGGTATGCAGCTTAAAAAGTCGCCAATGATGCCTCTGCAGAGATCAAAACCCCAGAAAGAGGAACACCAGTGAGAGCCCCAAAGTCCTCCGAGAGCAAGTCGGAGTGCAGCTCCAGAAGGTTCAAGCAGCACAGGTGCAAATGATTGTGAAGGTCTTCTGCTACCAGATTAACTGACAAGTGAGGAACTTTAACAGAGCTGCAACATCCCAACATCTCTTCGGGGAGCAGGAGCAAAAAGGCAGACACTGAGATGCACAAAGAAAGTGGGCACCTGTAACACAGAAGTAGTCTCACGTCACTCAAGTAGAACGGACAAACTGGGCCAAGCCCCAACAAAAGCAAAGAGTTGTCTACCAGCCAGGACGACTCCAGAATCTCATAAAATATCAAATATGGAGAAGAACCGAACTCAAAAAGAGGCTAGATCCATCACCGAGATGAAATCCGGGTTGCACAGGAGGTACGCAGAGCATGCCTCCGAAGCCTCTGCCAGGGAAAGTTCAGAAGCTGGAAACCTCTGGAAGGATGAATCTGAGGACCCCAAGGACACCCGGAACTAACCGTGGGGGAAGTCGAACCCATATCAAACTCATATAGGGAAGGGGGATATGAAAACCCCATACCCTGCAACAAAACACCCTCAACAGAAGGAACAAGTCTATGAGAGATCAAATGAGACCCAAGGGCCCATGTCAGACTACCCCCCTCCCCACCCCCAAGCCCTGGAAACCACAGCCTAGGGCCCCAGGGCAGAGCTGTCATGCACACCCACCACCCAGGATAGAGAAGAGGAGTCCAAAGGAAAGGCTTCAAAGGTTGGGACTGGCTGAAAAGAAGAACTAGAAGTCTTGGCGGGATCATATTGCTTGACTGCCTCTGCACCCATGTCAGATGGGATGAACCCCTAAGCTGACCAAACCACATCCCGAGCTAAACATTGCCCCGGCCCTGAAACCCTTATATGATTTGGGGCCAGAAGCAAGAGGGAAGACCAGAGGGAGAATACAACATACTAGAAGGAGAAGGAAGAACATATGCAGACTGAACCATGGTTGAATTAACCAACACCTCCAAATCAGAGTTCCTAAACACCAACTGGGGCATCTACCTGGGCACACAACACAGACTGCTGTAAAACAGAAAGCCTGAAGTGTAAAGCAGTCATTGCCTGAAAACCCTGATCATCACCACAAGGGTTTGTTAGGTTAGTAACGTGTGGTGAACAAGTCCCCCCATGACTTGAGGTCAAAGTCGTCACCGACCCAGCAAGCAGTATGGCGGAGGCAGAAGGTATAAGCATCACCATGTGGCACAATCCTTGAATTCGCACATGGCGAAAGCAGGTTCAGCAGGATTATCCAGTGGACCACCAAACCCGCAGGGATTTTCCAAGATCTGCAGAAAGCCAGGCACTGGAATCATGACACCGGAACTCCAATAAGAAACAGGTCTCCCTATTGGCAAGGGAAGTTTATGTATAGAAAGATGAAGGGAACAGAGTCATGTATACAAGGGAACAGATAAACGTAGGCCAACCTAGGTCAACAGAGGCTGAGAAAGCCAACCCTGGCATGTCTTGTTTAGGTTGCACAAACCCCAGTGCAACCTTTCTTGAAAGGTGATACCCCTTTTGTCAACACCTGCATCAGAGGAGCTCCAGGATATTTCACAATTCCTAAGTATTGTAGTACAAGTTGATGATAGTGAGTGGCGTCCCAAGGAACATAAATATGGTGTGCTTTGGAAAAATAGGCGAGATAACACGAATGTGCCAAGTGAAGTAAAAAAATGGATGAGAAAAGTTGCCCTCGTGTTCACAGTGCAGACAATAACATTCAAGATGGCTCCCAGCAAGAAGGAAAACAGAGCAGAGCTAGATTTTAGAGATTGTTAATGAAGAAAGCATTGATATAAGCAGTCTACACAACAAATTGGCAAAATTAGATATTATAGTGAACTCTCATGTAGAAATAATCAGTAATATGAGAGAAAGTAATTACCATTTGAATAGCAAAGTTTTATGTCTTGAGGAGTTAGTGAAAGACTTATGCAAGGACAAGAATCAATTGGAAACAAATTGCAAAGCCATGGAAGAGGAAAATAAACTCTTAAAAATAGATTTAGAAGAAGTTAAAGCAAATTTAAACATAAATGACTACAATAGATTAGGTAAGGAAATCCAACAGGAAAAACAGCTTTTGTCAGTACAGATGGAGGAAGTTACACGGAATAGAACAGTACAAGAAAGATATGCAACTTGCCTATGCACAAGTGGCCAAGGAGAAGGTAAAAACAGAAGAAGCAGTAAAGGAAGCCAAACACTGCAGCAACCAGGATAAAACAAACATTAGGCTGGAAGTTAGAAAGGAATTGGCATCAAATCCTAAACTGATGCAAAACACAGTTGATTGAATTAATTAAGTCTCTGATAATTTTTGGTTGCAAAGAAAAGGAGATAACATCTAGGTCAGAAAAGCTGTAGAAGAAAAGAAAGTAGTAGATAAAATTGTTGGCCTCGTGGAAGGTCTTACTACCAAAGAGAATGTCTGCGACTACAGAAGGATTGGAAAGTACGTAAAGGGAAAGATCGACCTTTGAGGATCACCCTAAATGGTGCCAAACAGATGGAAGAAGTACTAAGGAATACTAGAAAATACAAAGTGATGAGGAAGAGAAAGTATGGTCATTAAGACGAGATCTTTCAAAAGAAAACAGAGATGCTGAAACTGAACCTCGTCGAGGAAAAACATCTAAATGAGAGCAGGAATGAAGAAAAAATAAATTCATTTTTCTACAAAGTGATAGTGGGTAGGCAGACCAGTAAAATAGTACAAGAAGGCAAATCAACAAAATCACTAGAGAAAGGGGGTAGTGAAGAATAAGGAGAGGGGAAACATGTTCCTGAAAAGTGCATACACCACCATAGATGGAGCGAGATCAAAGATACTGGAGTTAAGTGACGTAATACAGCTGCAGACACCAGACATTGTTGCACTCACAGAGACAAAACTTGAAGATGATATTTTAAATGAGGTCATGTTCCCAAGGGGCTACTCAGTTTGGAGACGGGACAGAAAAATTAGGAAAAGCAGCGCCACAAGGTGTTGCTGTGCTGGTGAAAGAACACCTAAAGGTTAACAAAATAATGTATGCCAATCCACGAGAAGTTGACATAATAGCACTAGAGATCTGCAATCAGGATGAAAAACTAACGATCATAAATGCATATAGTCCACCGCCATGCAACACATGGTCAAAGGAGGAGCTGGATAATAAACATGGGAGTCTTATAGCAATAATAAGAGAGATTATAGAGAGAGCTGATAAAGATAGATCATGACTGTTGGTAGTCGGTGACTTCAACTTGAAATCCATTGACTGGGAGATATATGAAGCTAGAACAGAGGATTTTTGTACTTGTAGATTCGTAAACCTTATCCTGGAAACATTCATGTTATAACATGTTAAACAACCTACGAGGGTAAGGGAAGGGGATGTTCCCTCCATGCTGGATTTGATATTTACCAGGAAAGAGGAAGATATTTGACATTCAGTACCTTCCTCCCTTGGGTAAAAGTGACCATGCCTTTTTGGGAATAAAGTATGCAATGCATTATAATCTGGAAGAAAATGAGGTTGAAGCAGTTGAAAAACCTGATTTCAGGAGAGGTCATTATTAGGAACTCAGATATTTCTTTGAGGAATTTGACTGGAAAGACTTGCTGTTAGGACATGAAGTAAATGAGATGTATGTCAAGTTTTGTGAAATATATGATAAAGGCAAAACACAATTTATCTCAAAGCAAAGATGCAGAACCAGGAAAGAGGTTTGGTTCAACAGAAATTGCAAGAGGGCCAGAGATCAAAAGACACACAAATGGAATCAATATAGGAAGAGGCCAAACCCCCAAACATAACAGTGAAACAAAGATGCGAGAAACAACTACACGGCAGTAAGGAGAGAGGCAGAAAGAAATTTTGAAAAAGGGATAGACAAATGTAAAACAGAACCAGGCCTATTCTACACATTCAAAACAAAAAATTGCAGGTAAAGGATAATATCCAGAAGTTGAAAATGGAAAACAGATTTACGGAAAAGGAAATGTGTGAAACATTAAACTAAAAGTTCCAAAGTGTCTTTGTACAAAATTAAATCTTCAGAGAACCAGACACAATAAGAATTCCAGAGAACAACATAGAGCATGTAGAGGTGTCTAGAGATGAAGTGGAAAATATGCTAAAGGAGCTATGTAAGAACAAAGCAGTTGGCCCAGATAGAGTTTCACCATGGGTTCTTAAGAGAATGTGCATCTGAGCTCAGCATTCCACTTTACCTGATTTTCAGGCATCCCTGTGTACAGTAGTCGTAGCAGACGCGTGGAAAAAGACTGACATAGTTCCAATCTACAAAAGTCTACAATTATAGACCTGGGAGCAGATTCACAAAGCAGTTACGCAAGTACTTACAAACGTGTATATCTTTCCTCAATCTTTGACGGCTTTGGTTACATTTATTAAACAGTTTACAAGCATGAAAACTTCCCAATCAACTGTTATTGTTATAAACAGCCTCCTGGTGCTTCGGAGCTCATTAACTTAATAATTGTAAACAAAGTTGCCAAAGATTGAGAAAAGATGTACACGTTCATCAGTGCTTACGTAACTGCTTCGTGAATCTGGCCCCGTATCGTTGACAAGTGTAATCGTCAAAATATTGGAAAAAATAATTAAAACTAAATAGGTAAAATGCCTGGAGACAAACGATATAATATCAGATCGTCAGTATGGTTTTCGATCTGGAAGATCCTTTGTAACAACTTTACTCGGTTTCTATGATCGAGCCACAGATTTTACAGGAAAGGGATGGTTGGGTTGACTGCATCTATCTGGATCTTAAAAAGACTTTCGACAGAGTTCCACATAAGAGGTTGTTCTGGAAACTGGAACACATTGGAGGGGTGACAGGCAAGCTGCTAACATGGATGAAAAATTTTCCGACTGATAGAAAAATGAGAGCAGTAATAAGAGGAAGTGTATAGGACTGGAAAAATGTTACAAGCGGAGTACCTCAGGGTTCAGTTCTTGCACTGGTAATGTTCATTGTCTACATAAACGATCTACCAGATGGAATACAGAATTATATAAACATGTTTGCTGATGATACTAAGATAATAGGGAAGATAAGAAACTTAGATGATTGTCATGCCCTTCATAAGACCTGGACAGAATAAGTATATGGAGCACCACTTGGCAAATGGAATTTAATGTAAATAAATGCCTTGTTATGGAATGTGGAATAGGAGAACATAGACCCCACACAACCTATAAATTATGTGAGAACTCTTTAAAGAAAGTCTAATAAAGAAAGAGATCTAGGGGTAGTTCTAGATAGAAAACTATCACCTAAGGATCACATTAAGAACATTGTGTGAGGCGCCTATGCTACACTTTCTAACCTCAGAATTGCTTTTAAATACATAGATGGCAAAATACTAAAGAAACTGTTCACGACTTTTGTTATACCAAAGCTGGAATATGCAGCAGTCGTATGGTGCTCATATCTTAAGAAGCACAACAACAAACTGGAAAAGGTGCAAAGACATGAAACTAAAGTTAATTTGCTTATTGTGGTGTGGGGCACGCCTGACAGCTGAGTGGACAGTGCTCTGTATTCGTAGTCCTAAGGTTCCGGGTTCGATCCCCGGTGGAGGCCGAGACAAATGGGCAAAAAGTTTCTTTCACCCTGATGTCCCTGTTACCTAGCAGTAAATAGGTACCTGGGTGTTAGTCAGCTGCTACAGGCTGCTTCCTGGGGATGTGTAACAAAAAGGAGGCCTGGTCAAGGACTGGGCCACAGGGACACTAAGGTAAATCCTCTCAAGATAACCTCAAGATAAATGGCTCCCAGAACTAAAGGACAAGAGCTACGAAGAGAGGTTAGAGGCATTAACTATGCCAAAACTAGAATTAAGTTGAAAAAGAGGTGATATGATCACTATGTACAAAATAGTAACAGGAATTGATAAAATTGATAGGGAAGATTTCCTGAGACCTGGAACTTCAAGAACAAGGGGTCATAGATTTAAACTAGCTAAACACAGAAGCCGAAGAAATAAAAAAATTCACTTACGCAAAACAGAGGGGTAGACGGTTGGAACAAGTTAGGCGAGAAGGTGGTGGAGGCCAAGACCATCAGAAGTTTTAAAGCATTATATGACAGTGCTGGGAAGACGGGACACCACGAGTGTAGCTCTCATCCTGTAACTACACTTAGGTAATTACACTTGGGTAATTACCCTATCAGTCAGAATTTGCACCCGACCTCAGGGAAGACGAAGCCAAAAACAGATTTACCCAGGGTGATGACTACCACAAGCAAGGAAGCCCTCTAAGAAGTGAAGCCCAAACACTACAGGGAAGAAACTCCTGACAGTGCAAGGACAGCACTAGGGAGCGCACAGGGAAGAAAACCCTGTGCACATGCAACTCCAAGCCCCCTATACTCCTGGTTCATGTAGTACAAGCATGCATAGGAGCAGCCACAAGGGCCAAAAACCACCATTTAGCTAAAGCAGGAAACAGGAGCCAGAGCAGACAGCCAGGCACTAGCTACCATCAGCAAGAACTGAGGATGGAGCAGTTGGCTAACCCATTTCCGCCCCCCTCCCCTGCCAAACAAGGGGCGAAAGAGCTTGCACTAATTTCGTGAATTTTTTCATTTGTTTACATTGTTGGGAGAATTCTTTTTATTGATTTTGAGATGAGATATCAATATTTATGGCACTATAATAGTTTGGCACAATATCAGAACTGTAGCTTCAGGGAGCCACAACAGGCTCCCTCTAGAAAAAATCAGAACATTTTCAAAAGTTGAAAATATTTTCTATACTTTTGTACTTAAAGCTTCAGAGCAAGAATTTGATATTCATAATAAACAGGAGAAAATTAAGTAATTAAAGTAATAAATAATTCTGCAGCTGACAATATTGCCTACAGTATTAGCTGACCCGAGTATCATTTGCCAACCATGAACTATGTTGTTTGTGGTTGGCAACGTAATTAAGAAAATGGTATGTAGACAAAATGAAGTCAGGGATATATTGCATCCATATTAATGATTAACAAAATGTACCCAAGTAACGGTTTGCAAGTTTCTCTGCCTTCTTGTGGTTTGCAAGTGACAGAGCCACGCCACGTGTCCCAAGAAAAGAGCAGGTTGCCCACCAGCCGGGATGACAGACCACGTCCAACAGCAACAACAAAAGTTTGAACGGAGCATCATACCCTCTGGCACAGAGTACTTACAGTCCCTCCTCTGGAAACTCCCAGAACCTCAACAAGACCCCCTACCCCTCAGGCAGAGGTGCAAGAATCAGTTTGGGAAGCTTTTATACCCATCAGAGGCCAAGACCTCAACAAAGGGAAGAAATCTAGTGTTGCCTCTAATCCCAAAAAACAAATTCTCGAGGCACAAGCAAATGAAAGAAATCAGTGGAGAGGGGTACTCCCTCCCCTTCCACAACCCCAGTGGTGCCAGCCCCACAACTGATTGTACACTCGTAAGCTCAAATAATTCATTTCAAACCCCGAACCAAAGAGGAGGACTAAGATGCCAAGCGAGTTAGTAGGGCTGAACAAGTTGAGCACCCACCCAACTTGGCAGAAGAGACCAAGGACTGCAAAGGATATTTGAAAAGCATCTAAAATAAATGGTCATACACCTCCTCATAAAATAGGGGATTGGAGTTTAATTGATCAACTGTAGTTAGTGGCAGAAAACGTTCATAGTCCTACAAAATAGCCACACGAGAAGCAGCTTAGCCAAAACTGTAGTTTAGCAGCCCTCAAGTGACATCCAAGGAAGAAAGGGCTCCTGAACCCAACAGGCACCAGTGTGTTGATAAGCAGCAGCACATACTAAAAACAAGCACCAAACCGTAGTATCAAGTATGAAATCAAATAAAAAAGTAGCAACCACCCAACTGCCAAACACCTAAATTCCTTAGTAAATATGTTCATTTGTTGTATTACGATATTCTGTGCTAGAAACCTATATGGCCTGAAATTAAGATATATAATAACAACAACAAAATTACTATAGCACTTCAAAAGCTATTTCCAAAAAAATCTTGTTAGCAACATCTTGGTTTTGGAGTTCTGGTCGATGACCGGGCCGCGGGGACGCTAAGCCCCCGAAGCACCTCAAGGTAAGGTAACATTGTGACCCAAGATGGGAACAGAATTCAAACCGAGGCGACAATGCAAAACGTTAACCAGCTTTTAATAAAAATAGAAAGGTTTAAGCACATTTATGTACTGCACTGATAAATATTAATAGCAAGGTAATTTATAGGAACATAAAAACAGAGGAAACTGCTGAAGGCATATTGAGCCTATATGATGCAACTCCAACATATATCCAGCCACAACCACTTATCTGTTTAACCGACTCTTAAAACCTATTGAGCAACTTTGCATTTATTACACACTAACAATTTTGGTTCCTAGATAGTGTTATTTTGTATTGCTTATGCATCCAAAGCAAGGGAATGGCTACCATCCATCTAAAACTTTGCTTTGACCATTACCTTAGACAGCTCAGGGAAAATGTCTAAGACTGCCAACTACTTATCTAGAGCAAAGGAGTCTGCTTTACTTCACTCAAGAGAGTGAAGGTACCTTCAAGACATCCACCTTCAGCTGTCAAAAGCAAAGGTCAAAACAAAGTTTGAAGAATGGTCATTTTCTATGTTTTGGATGCATAAGCAATACAAAACACTTATTACTCCTGGGACAAAAACATGTTATGTAGTACCTGGTCACGTGTTCCATAAATCTGTAACTATCTCCACACCAAGTCTCTTCCGAATGTAAACTAATTTAATTAGAAAAATAGCTGATAACGCCGTGTTGTAAAACATCTCTGAGCACTTCATTACACAATTTTATTGTTGAACTATTAATAATTTTCCTTCAATTGTTTGTGTTTCAAAATTTTAATAACAAATTGCTGATGGTAGCATATTCCCCAAATTCATCCATTATTGTATTAGCTTTCAAGAATTTGGTAGAATACAAATATCTGACTATGATTAGCTTCAATAAATCAACATATACTGCAAACTAGCAAGGCAAACCTTAAGATTAGTATGGAAAGGCAAATGTACAACTGTTAATAACACAAGGAGAAATGCATCTTTCTTGTGCCAATTGCAGTGAGTATTTGTAGCAGATCTGCACTATCTATGCCAGCGTAAAACATTCTATAATTTTGTAATAATTAAAATACTGCATAGATTATTGATAGGCAAGTGGTATTAAAATACCATAGCTGTTAGGAACCCCAGTCAGTTGGAAACTAAATGTACTTTCAATGTACTATGAGCCTAAAAATTGGTAAACTAACCTTTGTACACACTAATGTTGGACGCACTGCAGCACATAACTTAAGGTGGCCAAGCTACAGATACTCGGACTATATTTTCAAACCTGATCAGTAGTAGTCTTGATCCATTGACCAATTGCAAATGTATTGCCATTTGTTCTAATTATACATTTCAGTTTTCAGATCTGATGAATTGGGTTACTGTGCCACCATTGATATAAATTACAAGGCACTCACAAAACCATTAACCAATTTTTTAGGCATAGTTTGCAAATAGTGGCCAATGGTGAGACAGGGTTTGCAACAAGTCCCCAAGTGATGAGACAAAGGTACAGTGTGAGACACAGGCAACAAAACTAGGTTTGGGGCTATTGCTGCACGAAGCACATTATCGTACCAAAGTAGCCGAGAACTGAGGCACAAAATCAGGAGATAAAACAGGAGCCGACTGAGGGGTAGTCAGCTGCAAAAGAAATGGATGAAATGATAAAACATTCCGATAACAAAAATCTGACTCGTCACAGCAGTCAGTGGTGCAGCGTACTTTATGCTGCACCACTGACAATGAAAAGTGAAGAGACTGCTGACAAGTATCAAGAAAAATGCCAAAGTAGAGAAGAGTTTTTATTTATTTTTGCCCAAATATAGAGCCTTCTCATTATCCTTTATGATTAGCCTAGTCAAGAGACTCTTGATCCTTGGACTGGGGGCCTAACATCAATAGCATAATCTTCTCCCACTTAGGCAGTTTTCTATATACTAATAATAAATATATACATTAAACAATTTAAATACTTCACCTACCTAATTTCATATAACAAAACATGGTAGTAAAATTAATTCACCTATATTTGTAAATGTATGCAAATGCTTGGCAGGTAATTATGTAGACTGTGTACATTAGTTAACTAAAAAAAATAGTTGAGAAGCTATTGTTTGGTCTTGTTTGCCACGTAGCCTCAAAATGACCAAATCAATTTCATGCAGCAGTAAGTCTTCCTGATAAAATATTATATTACTTAACACATGACTTTATGATGTTCAAGCTTCATTCACTTCCCCTGCTCAAAGAGGACTTCGAAAAATGAATCCATATCTAAAATCTAATACACATTGAAAGGGTTACGAAGAATGTTACCCCTAAAGTACCCTAGTACCAACTCCTCAATTCTTAAGCATACAATTTCCTTTTTTTTTTATTTAAATAATTAATGCAGTATCTGGTTTTCTTAGCTCTCATAATCATGCAACCTATAAACAAATACATTTTTCAATGCATTATCAATGACTAAGCAAGATACTTCAAGACAGTGATAATAGTCATGCCATTACTAGGCTCTTGTCTCTATCACTTCAAAATAACTTTGAATCTGCATTATATCCCTAAAAGTTCTTCCAGTTTTATCTAATTAAGTACCCTGCAGTATTTAAATACCCAAACAAACCATCTACCAAGCAAATTAACAATTGTTTCTCTTCAGCAGCATGCTATGGCAAATTACCGACAAGTATAACAAGATAGATTTACATTATATTAATCTTCCACTACGTTAAATTATCCCCCAGAGTACTAATGGAGTTCTCTCAATTTCCCATGGAGTATAGAATGTATTAATGTCAATGTCTCACCCTACAACCTATGTAGTATTGCCCTCTTCCACTTTCAAACATAGTCAAGTCCTGCAATATTTTTCTATTATACTCTACTGAACAGTATTTCTTCAAAGGCTCTAAGAATGGAAAAAGTAATGGGTAAAAAAATTAATTATTTGTTTTATAAAGACACAAAAGATGCACCACACGGATGATTCTTACTAATATATGAGAATACAAGTCAATTTTTTTTTTTAAATTCCGAGTGTACCCTCTCCATAGTGCACTCGTGGACACATTTTTTAGATAAGCTTCATTACCTACATAACCTTCCACACTAAGCGTTCGGTAACAAGTGAACACTTCTGAACATCGCTTTACAATAAACCTATCCACTCAAATAATACATCGTAGTTTGACACCAAAATCCCCAATAGATAAAATACTATGAATCATAGCAGCTCATAAACAACCATGTTTTTCATGCATGGTTGGGTAGGTTTGCACAAGTTTTGGGGCAGCTCAAGAAGATGAGCTGAAACAATACCCATACTCCTCTGATTAACAAGCAGCCAAGAGAAGTGCACCAAACCCTTAATAAAACATTGTGAAGATTTCATTATTTACACGTATGTACCCTGCTCTTCTATAATTAAGATAACGTGAAGAATAATGGTTCCTCAAAGAAAATATAACAGAAGAGGGTATGAAAGATATAAAGGAAAAAACCAGCGTTGAATGTAATGAAACGCCATTTTCTGGGCGAGTCCCAGAGGCTCCACGGAGCTATCCAGGCCGATATGATTATCCCTAACTTTGGCACCAGTCAATGTCGGTGGAGTTTTAGGCTAACTGGGGACCACGAGCCAGAACCTGGCCCCCCTCAGAGAGGCATGAGGAGCAATGGCCTATAGAAATGCACATGTGATTTTGGAGCATTCTATATCTGCCATCAACCAGGACAGGCACCCAGTGCCCCAAAACAAACCCCTATTCTGGTTAAAAACGATGAAAATAGACAAATGAGTAGACAGAACTCTCCAAATGAAAACGAGCAAACAAACATGACGTCACACGAGCCGTGCCTCATGTCTGTGCAGCTCCCCCCCTCCCCGGAGGAGGGAAGGGGGAGCCCCAGACCCCACACCGGCGATCCACACCTCAGTTCTGAGGCTGGATGTCAAAAAACGCGAAAACTGCCGACCAGAGGGAGGGAGGGTTGCCAGGAAGCCTCCGGGACTCGCCCAAAAAATGACGTCTCATTACACTCGACGCTGGTTTTCTGGGGAAGCCCCTTCGGCTCCCGGGAGCTACTTCACCAGAGAAAAATGAAATAAAGGGGACTTACCCGGGAGGCGATCGGTGTTCACATCTCAATTCGAAGTCGAGACAACCAGCTGCAACCATCGACCCAAAGCGACACAGGCCCGACTAGGCCCAGAAACATTAACAAGGTAGCATGCAGCCAGGACCCTGTTCAACCGCCAAAAACCCCATGCCCGAATGTCAGCCCAGGACATGCTACCAAAGATGGCAGCAAGAGCAGCAAACAGACAAACATCATGGTCACGGGGATAGACCGCAGGCTGGCTAGACTTAATAACCCTACGGACGACCTGAGAGACCCGTACCCGCGAACAGGGAAGAAGGGAAACCGGATCAATCCAAAGTGCATCCCCAGACACAGAAGCTGTGGCCCGCAAAAAATGGCGGAGGGCCACAACCAGACAACATATGATGCACCCCTGGCCTGACCAACTAAGCATCAACAACCCAACCACCCCTCCGGAAAGCAGCAGTCTCATTCTTCGCCAGGAAAAAAAAAAAAAAAAAAGACTGTTGCAGGCGAACAAACAGACCACCACGACTAAAAGAGCAGAAACCCCTGTGCCGGAGAAGAGCATGAAGCTCCACAACCTGACCCCCCAGAGGCCAATGCCAATAGGAAAAGAGCCTTAGAGGAACAATCCTGAACTGAAGGGAAAACAACAAACCCAGGAGAAGACAGAAACGAGAGCAGTCCATTCAAAAGACCAGTACGGCTCAGGTGGCACACGAGCAAGCCGGAGGGAAACAACGCCCGAAACAGCTCACGCCATGGTGCAGAAGAAACATCAAAACCGAAAGCAAACCGGAGCGGTTCTGCCAGCGCTGCACGAGACAAGGCGACAATATGTGCCAAGCCAACAGCCCCAAACCTCCGTGAGAGAAGGACAGGACCACGTCAACAAAAAGCGCAGGATACCTACAAAGAGACAAAAAGAAAAGTAAGGACCGCCAAGCAAAACCCCATACTGCTGCCAAGCCGAAGCACACAGGTGGGACACCATCAACGAAGCCACCTGATCACCGAACAGATGGTGAGAGACTTGAGTCAAAAGTACCAGACTAGAAGACTCGAGGAGAAGACGGAACCAACCCCTTAATGGATCGGACCGACAATTAGAAAAGAGGTAGAGCCGAGGGAAAATCCCTGGGTTTGGACACTGAACAAGCAGCCCCCGAAACCAAGGCTGCAAGGAACCAGAAGGAACGTCCCCCAGGGAACTAGGAATCCGGCAAAGGAACAAGGAAAAGGCCGTAGCCATGGCCGTAACCCGAGCACCCCCCGTCCCAACGAAAAGGAACTGTAGGGGTGGGAGTGGTTGATGGGAACCTACAGCCACCAGCAGACATTGCAACACAGAAGCTGGTAGTGACATGCAAGAAGATGAAAGAACTGTTCTATAACTGAACAGTGGGGCTGTCCAATCGCAGGGAACGAACATACACACACAGTGCAACCTAGCACACTAGTATAGCCAATAAGCACATACTAACATACTAAAAGACAACAATGTGTAGTATAGAGGAAGGAAATAAATATGCATAACAGAAACATGCAATGAAAAGACCCTAAATACAGCCCAAGCACAGGTAGCTAGGGACAAGAGAGTATAATCAAGATGATGAACGAAGAAGATCGAGGAAGCAAGTGGTAATATAATTTACTCGATTAGTAATCATACACACATACCCTCCAATGTACTGTATATATAAGAGTGCAGCCAGGCACTGAATGACAGACAAGGAAGGAGTGTCCAGAAAGCAATGACTGAGTCAATGAGTGAGTGACCAGATAGCATTGACCGAGTCAAGGGAGGAACATCCAGAGAGCAAAGACTGAGGCAAGGAAGGAGCATCCAGATAGGATTGATAGAAGCACATAGTAAAGTCACGTTAAGATGCACGCAAAGTGGCCAATCAACACACTACAAATAACACCCAACACTCATCCAAAAAACCGAGAACCAACGCCTGGCTGACAGTATCACCAGATCATATACCCTCACCTGTAGAGCATAGACACTATTGTGTCACGACACAGCTGAGTCATGTAATAATCCGGGAGCATCGCTAGTGGATTATGTACAGAGTTGTGTGAACAGTAGGAGATGATGAGGCATAGCGTAAGGTGGAGGCGTCGCCACTCCTAGCCACCCCACACCCGTAAGCAGCGAAAATACTGTAACTAGGTGGTTTTCCCCCATAGATAAAATCCAGAACTCCCATAGTATCCAGGGGACCTATGACTGGAGAGAAGATGAGCAAGAGCAGCATATAACCCGCGAGAAGGACGCGGAACACCAACACATGTTAACACCACCCAGAAACAAAGCAATCAAAATGGCGCATGCACCCGAGTATCGAGCTGTACCACCCGTCTTTTGGGGAGGGCGCCTACAAAGTGTATTGAACGATTAATAGTAATGTCGAGACAGTATGGAGAGAAGATGTAATTATAAAATAATTAGACATAGGATCGAAAAATGATAAGAATACGGAAGAGGACCAACGAGTCCAAGGGACTGGAGAGAAATCTCACCGGCAGACGACAAACATTCCAATAATATGGGAAGTATCGAATATCTTCCTGAACCTTCGAGACCCTTGAGAAGCAAGCACAAAAGCTCACATGGGCCCAGTGGCATCCGTGACCAATGGTCATGCAGGATCCCAATACGAGGCGAACATGATGCGACATGACATAGAAGAATACATGTCCTAGATAAAATGGGAGAGAGCAGTAAAAGCACCCACAAGAAGGACAGAACCGACGGACCCGAAGAGAGGGGCCGATGCCCAAGCCAACTCGTACTCAGAGGGGAAAAAGGAAAACCCCCACTCCTCTTAACTGTAAGCCCCGCTCAGAGGGTTGGAAGACCCAGGAAGGGTCCAACGGGGCCCAAGGCCCCCCCCAAGTCAGCTCCTCCCCAACCCCAGGAACTTACAAGTCAGGCCCCGGTGGCGAATCATCCTACAAAGCCCCAGCCTCACAAGAAAAGGCCGGGGCGGCTGAAAGAGCAGGAAGAGAGCAGGCCCACTGGTCAGATCCCGGAGCAACGGCTGGAGGAACAGACTCGAATGCCTTTGTCGCCACCCCGGAAGAGGCAACCCCCGAAACCGCAAAAATCTCAGAGACCTCAAAACCCTGCCCCGACCCCGAAGCCCTCAGACACTTAGGAACCGGAATTGGTGGGGTGGGGGGGGGGGGGGGGGGGGGGGGTTGGAAGGACTGAATGAACCACAGCAGAGAAAGAACAAGGAGGCACAGACTGACCCAAGGCCAAAGTGAACAACACCCGCAAGTCCGGGTCCCTTTAAGTAAAACGTGGCAACCTCAAGGCATCCGAGGAAGCAACCAACCTTGCACGTTGCAACAACCTAAACCTATCCTGCAACGCGAGAGACGCCTGCTACCAAATAATGTCATCAGGAGAAAGGGTGAATTGAGTCAAACAAGCAACAACCCCCCCCTTCCAACATTTATGTGAATGTTAATCTAAACTATTGTTTGATTTATCCCTATTTGTCTTCAAATTTGACTTAATTCAAGGACAAAGATGACTACATGGTTCCTGGACACAACTTATCCAGAATCGAGTTTCTAGTTTCTAGCATGATCCAAAGTATTGTAGTTAATAGTAGTAGTAATTAGAGCAAGCAGGGTGAATAACTTCTGCTATAAGACAATAAGAGCAAACTGATGTGGCTGATAGTGGTGGTAAGAAAAGGGAAGAGATCACACGACCCGCATATGATTCCAACCATTTTGCACTTTGTGGCATGGCAAGTCAGGGTCTATTCCTGTGATAATATTGATAATGCATAATTTAGGTGTATCCATATTACACAATGTCAACTACAAATGCAGGTAATGTGAACAAATCACATACAAATGCAGGTAATGTGGTTGATGAAGGCTTCATCAAACAAAAAATTCAAAAGAAAGCATTCTGTGATGACTTAAAGATGACGAAAGAAGAACAAATTTAAGAGGACACAACTCGAGACAAAAAAAACTAGCTGGTGCCATAGAGAAGTCAGTGAGCATAGTCGAAACAAAATTTTATGTTTAATGAAAAAAATTTCAGGATGACAAACTGCTTTTATGGACAACAGGTTTTTTGGTTGAACCCTGTCCAACATGTGGTAATCTGTATTTTTATTTCATGAAGCCTGTAAGCATAAAGTTAAAGAAAACAAATTTAGAGAACCCACTGCTAGTAGTAGAGCTGAAAATTGGTTACAATGTTTACACTAATGTGGTATGTAACATTTAGTGTATTTATCAGGAAGGAGCATTGTAAAAGGTGACAGTACATGAAAGTAGCATATAACCATTCCTACACTTCTTACTGCAATCCAGGCATTTGCCAAACCATTAATATAACCAGATTAAAGTTAACAAGTTAAGTAGTTTATTGCCTACCTGTTGAATTTCAGCAGAAACACGCTTATTAGACACTTTACGGAAGAGAGACGTCTTGCGTCGCTTGTCAGAGTCCTTCTTTGTCCTCCTGTGTTTGGCAGGTAAGCGTTTAGCCAGTTTTGATGCCCCAGGGTTCCTTTTTCGGCCACCTACAATAAGTAATTTAAAGTGAATGACTGTGACTAGTTAAATTGTCAATACTGTAAAAAGAGACGCAAATTTAATGTGGCCAGTCTCGCTACATACCAATATGTGTACATTGAAAGTTTAAACTCATTAAAGTGAAAAATTGCTATATTTGTAGTTCACTTTTTCAAACTCATGCTTACAGCAAACCAACTTTTGAAAAATTGTAATGTGTAGACTATAATTAAATGTGGACTCTCATTTGATATACTTTCACCACTACTGTACTATTAAATTTCCCTTGAAATAGTAGCAATGTTATAAGGCATATATGATCAAATAACAAGCAAATACACTACATGCAATGTAGTAAGGATACATGTAAAATATGTATCCAGACAACACAATGGACATGTCATGCAGATGATGAGTCAATAACGTGCATGAAGATATGATAACCAAACCTCACATCAGAAGATGGAGAAACGACGACGTTTCAGTCCGTCCTGGACCATTATCAAGTCATTATCACATACAACTTGATAATGGTCCATGACGGACCGAAATGTCGTCATTTCTCCACCTTCTTATGTGTGGTTTATTCATCATGGATATGTCATGTTGCACTTGACCTCAACACGCATCATTGTACAACACAGACTACTGAACGAGTAGTTAAGTTGGGAATGGTGTACGAGCTGTTCCTTGGTATTACCAAGAGCGGTTCCTTGGTGCCTGTATTATTAAAGAACATTTCTTCCTGCTTCAGAGCTCTTCCTAATCTGCCTTCTGATGATGACACTTACTTGGTTTTATTACCAGGTGTTCAAGATGGCTGTGGTGTATAGTAATCAACTTACAATGCATAATACAATCTATGTATTACTGTATTTGAATTTAGTTTTACAATTTTTTTCAACTAAATTCCAATGTAGATCTGCATTGTTATATTCTAATCTGCTATTTTATTTGCTCAAAATTATCTAGAAATGAACTCCTTTGTACAGTACTTTTTACAAAGTTCTGATTTCAATTAATGCTAAAAATAGAAAATAAAATACTGTATACAAAGCATGATCAAGACTTGAACACTACGTCAAGTAAACAACACTATTGTGTACTGGTGAAATAACTGGTGACCTGATCAAGTTAATTGCTTTCCCTTTCTTCCAGTACTACAATAGTATCTTAAAGGTTCCTCTTTACTCTTGAGAATTCTCATACCAAGTGGGTAGATGCATAATACTCTACAGGCAATTCAACTCCTTCAAAGACTTAAGACGCCCAGAAAATTGGATTTATATAACCGTATACCTTGCGGTGATTCCGAGAGTCAAGGTCCCCACGGCCCTGTCTCTGACCAGGTCTCCTAGTTAATGTATACAGTATAAATATAATGTGTACACATTACTTCAGTTAATGCATATGTTAAACATTGTAATTTTGCAATAGGAAATAATACTGTGAAAAAATTAAGTTCTATACTTGGCAAGCATATGCAAAATGAAAAGGTAATTAACATAAGGAAGAAAACAAGTTATATAAATATTACATGCAAAATAAATATTAGCATAAAAGCTGCTTTTATCTGGAGGACAATGTTGAGCTGGAGAAAACACAGCATGAACACCTGGCAAGTAAGTATTTTTCATTGGTTTTGTACCACAGATGTTGTCATTTAAAGGTACCCTGTTATTTTTTTTGGCTACAGATGTTATTTACACCACTGCAGGTGTAACCAAATTATCATCAGAACAGAAAGAAGTAACTTCATACTTTCCATAATAATTTTTTCCCCAAGAGGTATCGTGTTTCATTAATTAATCCAAATATACAACGCTACAAAATTCCATTCAGATAACCTTGTCAAACTATCCAATAAAAAATTATGGCATGTTACAATGCCTTTGTATTAAGCATAGATTAGATTATAATTTAGTAACATGTACAGTAGTCTAAACATTTCCTCCAGGAATTTACTGATCAACTGGATTGTAATGCCTACATCAGAGTGACCTACCTGCACAGACAGCCTACTAATGAAGTGGCCAAACAAAAGACTGTGCCCCCCCAGAATCAACACTAGATAATACTGGTCGTACCTGCCCTAATAGAAGTCTGGTCAAGTGGCATTGATCGCAGAGATACATGATCTGTAGAGCTCATCAGCAGAGTGACAACCTGAGTGTGGAACATGCCCTGGATTGGCTCCCCGTTAATGTGAGTAATCAAGTCTCCGGGGCGCAGACCCGCTTCAAACGCTGGACTACGTTGGTCAACATCCTGTACGAGGAAAGAAAAATGTTCATATGCAGACGATGAGTTACAATAACATGGTTGAATATATGACAACCAAACCACACACTAGAAGATTATCACAGTCGACTTGATAATGGTCCAGGACAGACCGAATCATCGTCGTTTCTTCATCTTCTCGCGTGTGGTTTGGTCTTCAAATATGTTCGTGTAATTTATCACGTGTCTCATTAATATATCAGCATTAATAAGGATATACTGTATACATGTATGTGATGGAGAGATTGACGATAGATAAATCTAAATTGATCACATGCCTGTAGAGAGTTGCATGTTAATGTCTTAATATGACAAAAGCATCAAGATAATTATCTGTAGAATTACCAGGTAAACAAAATTACTATACAAGATAAAACTGGTAAATGGATAATGACTAAATGACTTTCGAGGTAAAAGGATTGAGAATTTCAGAGAAAGTTGGTAATGATTACAAAAAGCAAGTTAGGAGACCTTCATATAATTAAAATATGTTTCTCGCCCATGAATTTCTCCCTCTCTGAATTAACATGTCCCCATTATTACAAAATGTATTCTCTCCAAGTGCCTAACTATTTTTTCCCCCCAATTACTTTTTCCACACTTTGCAGGAAATCTGTGTTAGTGCCACTGATATTTAATTCATTGCTTCTTGTTAGTCTCCTTGAATATTAGCACTACTGTCGCCTTTTTCCAGATTTCTTGGAACTCGACAGTCCCTATTACTGTACTGGTATATTGAAAGCTTTATTTAGTTGTTATGACTGAACCACACATCAAAAAGTGAAGAAAGAACAACATTTCGGTCTGTCTTGGACAAGTATCAAGTTGTGTGAAAGAAGAGGAAGGTAAAGGCATGGTAAAAAGGTAAAGGTAAAAAAGGTAAGAAGGTAAAAATATGGTAAGAGATTGAGGTAAGAAGCAAGTAAGAGAAAGGTAAGGTCTATGTAGTTCATAGCACAATCCCTGCCACCTCCTTCAGTAGCCACAGTGATACCTGGTCTTATCCTACTGCTATATAAACATTTTGTTCCTCCAGGTTTCTTTATCTATTTTTCAGTGACTAAGTTGTCAAGTGTATTTTATGTTCATTTCCTTTTTTTGGACTTCAGTTTAACTCTGTTTATAAGACCTTGTAAAACTTCTGTAGTTCCTCACACACACTTCCTTGTCACTCCCCACGAGTATGTCTTTGCATTTCCTTAGTCCTACTACGTCTCTCACATTTTCTCTATATTGTATGTGATAATGTTGGCCCTTTGTTGCAGATGTTGCTTCTGCTGCAGCTGGTTGATACCTGGTTGATTGGTTGGCACCAATCAATTAGCAACACCAGCGTCAATGGCGCCAATCACCGCCATCATTGGCAACACCAGCTGTTGCCACTGGTGGAGGTGAAGAAACAATGGCAGAATTAGGAAGGAAGGAAGGCAGGAGGAAGCAGGTGTTGGCAAGATAGTCTGCTCTCTTCCACTCAGCTTCATGACCACACCTTCGAGTGGTTGACAAATGGAATGCATTAGGAAGTGATGTGGTGGAGGCTGACTCCATACACAGTTTCAAGTGTAGATATGATAGAGCCCAGTAGGCTCAGGAACCTGTACACCAGTTGATTGACAGTTGAGAGGCAGGACCAAAGAGCCAGAGCTCAATCCCCGCAAGCACAAATAGGCGAGTACAAATAGGTGAGTACACCTAGCCCATAAATCTAACAAAAGCAACTTTGTATTTAAATTTTTGCTATGGTTTTCTTCTTGACTTTCAAAGGCATGCAATTATTCACAGAAATACAGCTTTTTTTTATCCTATCCAAAATGTTTGTTAAGTGCACTATGGCATACTTCCCCGAACACCCTCTCTCACTGGCAGGAGTGATGATGCAAGTGACATTGTGAATGGCAAGGTAATTTTGTATACATTTAAAGCTTTTGTATATTGCTGCCATACCTTCTCTGGGTTGATTGATGAGCCAATCGTATGAAAGTGGGAAAAGTTTTCGTAACCTTACAATAATGGAAAGCTAATCTTGAGCACTTATTATTTACACAGCAATATGATTGAATTAATATGCCAGTATGTATATGTACTCACCATTACTAAGTGATGCACAGTATAATAGTCAGAGTCCCCAAAGTAAACCCTAATGGCTCGGATGGTGAAGCCAAAGCCTTGCGGGCCTCGGCGGATAATTGTAGGAGGTTTAAGGGAGTTGACAAGAGGGGAAATTTCCCTGGAAGGAGAAGCATCACGAGATGAGGCAGTACTCGACCCTCCTGGAGACTGTATGGGCTGAGGCATGCTATCTTCTGAAAACACCAAAAGGCTGTTGAAGACTCATGAAAGCTGGAGAACACAATTAATACTAAACTAACTGTCTTGTGCAAAAACTGTCATGAAATAAAATAAAGGCAAATCAGATAAATATCACTGAAAATAACTTTAGAATCATCAAAATGTGTAACCAAGAACATTCAAGTCAGGCAAAAGACCCTAGCAACAATAATAGCAACTACAGTACACTATTCACCACAACAACAATTTTTTAAAATACCTGTAGGAATCATTAAGGACAGCCCTGATGCTGAAGCGCTCTTGATCACTTGTCGCGTTCTGTGTTTAAATGCTGGTGACGCAGGTGGGACATTGACTCGAGGCATATATAATCGCTCCGAGGCCCCAGGTTTCTCATCAACTGGAGACAGCTCTCTTAAGCCTCCGCTCTCCATGCTGGGAAAGAGTAAACTGCCATGTCTGTTATCTACTATACTTATTAATAAATACTTATTTAAATTGGGTACCTCCAAGAGGTAAGATGATTCTGCAGTCTACTGGAGAGCAAATTGTGCAATCATGCAGGGTGACATCCTACCAGTGTACCAGTGCAACAGACGACTTTCCAAACATATCTGCAGTTTCATACCGGTGTTGTAGAGCACTGAAAATCAGCAAGTTAATGTCAGCTGCAAGAGATCCAAATTCACTCTTAAAGCATTTACAGCCTTCATTGGCAACCCCAAATACTGGCAAGAAGCATCCTAGCATCCTGTGTACCATACTGGTTTGCTCATTTAGCTGCACATACCCCTCCTTCTATCAAATGGCAACAACACAATGCACCTTACCAAGTCTCATTAAATTATATCTGATAAGAAAAACTACCATATAGAAAGGTGAGTAAAAGGTAAGAGATTGGAAAGGGGGGGGGGGTTCAATCAAGTGAGTCTGCTCAATGGAATGTTTCATGTACAGTCAATACACAATCTGCACAAGGGTTGGGTTCATGGAAAACCTTGTGCAGAGTGACTTCACATGAAGTGAACTTATTATTTAGGAAAAATAGATTGCAGAGATAAAAGATTCAAACCATGTAAAAATTTAAATAAAACACCTGTTTTTGTGTATACTAAATTACTGTATACTGTATATAACTTAGAGAAGGTGCTGGATGCTTGGGAGGAATAATTATATATGAATGTAATCATAAAGTATGGGAAAACAAAATGGTTATCAGGAGTTGCAAGGAAAAGATTATGGTGTCACTCCACCTGCACAACAGGAAAGAGAGGCAAGTGCCGAGGGGAAAGTGTGGAGAGTGAACATAATGGTGGAAAGATACACAATGCACAAAAACAACAACTGCACCAACCACAAAAACTCTTATCTAACTGAACCTGCCTTATAACACTTAAAAAATTTGCAATCATATTTCTAGCCAATTCATACACAGCCAAATATGCATTTGTACAATATGAATTTGGACATTAATACACACTTGTGTGCTGCAAACTTGCAGATCAAGCATCAACAGTATACTCATCATGCAAGTTACTCCCCACACTGTTAGTCAATAAAAATTAAGTATTATGGGTTCAATCAGAAAAAGGGTAATGAGGTAGAGAAAGAACAGGACAGTATCAAAAGACCGGGTGGGCTTCATTGGACTAAGAATGGGGGCAATATTGAAAAAGTAAAACATGTAAAGTAAAGCACTTAAGAGAACGACAAGAAATTTTTGAAAGTTACACAGTGCTTAACACACAACCAGCATACCTAGTCAAGTATACAAGAAAAGCACAAATTGGCAGAAAGCTGGAAGACTTCCTGCATAACTGGCAACTCATTTTCTGTGCGAGGAACAGATCAGGGTAACAGAACAGAGTTGGCACATAAGGCACAAAGAGCTGGGAACTAATACTGAACTGGCTACACAAAAGAGGCAAGAATCATGCGGGCTACAAAATTTACCAGTTTCCACATGATAGGAAAAAGCATCACAACTAAAGAGAGATTATTCCATAAGGTACTAGTCAAGATGCATGGCAAACAATGGGAATGTACTACAATTGGGTGTGTAAAAACTTCTCAAGGACTAAGTGAACCTCTTGCATACCGAATGGAGGGTATTACAGGACGGACAGACGAACGGACGGACCGACTGACCGCCCTCCCTCTTTCCCTCCCCACACCCATAACACCAACTGCGTATGGTTCTGTCCATATTTATATGTATAGTATGTCAAAAAACCAGCGCTGGATGTAATGAAACGCCATTTTCTGGTTGAGACCAGGAGGCTCCCCGGAGCTTATCCAGGTTGATATGGATATATTAGACTTTGGCATTAATCAGTGTGAATGGAGTTTTAAGGCCTACCAGGGACCATAAGGCAGAACCTGGCCCCCTCAGAGAATAATGAGGAGCAATGGCCTATAGAAATGCACGTGTGATTTGGAGCATTCTATGTCTACCAGTGACCGGGTCAGACACCCAGAAAGGTAAGCATCCCAAAGCACACCTCTATTCTGGTTGAAACTACAGTACTACTAAAAGGTACTGCTAAGTCTGTTAGCCCAAAAGCTAACAACGGGGAATGAGCTAAAAAACTGAATCCCTGCAACATGTACAAGCACATGGGCCTAGAGGAGAGTCACCAATATACCCTAGGTGGATTATCAACCAAACAAGACAGACCCCCTCCTGGCAAGAAAAATAAAAATAAATGAAAACCCCCGCAAAAGTATGTCACCTGAAGGAACAGGAAACAGACTGCCACATTGGTAGACAAGCTGCACAGCACCTTGCGCCCCAACCAGCAACAACACTTCCTACCCAAGGCCAAACAAAGGGTGAGAAAACCCCAACTGGACCCAAGGGCAGGGTAAATGCAGAGCACCAAGACCCCCCTATGGAAGTGAAGTCCCCAAAGGTCCTATGAAAGGTAACCCTAGAGCCCAAAGGTAGTACTGACAGGGCACTCAGGGAAGGCAGCCCTAAGGGCATGCAGCCCAAGTACTCTAATTTCACCTGGCCACCACACCACAAACAGCAGGATACACCACTAAGACAAATACTGCCAAGAAATCAAGGCCAGAGTCAACGACCGCCCAAAGAGCGCATCAGCCTGCAAACTGGAGGTGTGAGTAGCAGGAACTGGGGGTTCTGGGCTCCCTCCTCCTCCTCCCCCTCCCGGGTAGGGGAGGGGATGGGAGGGGAGAGGAGGGCTGCGCGGACAAGCGATGTGGTGGCGGTGTATGATGTTTGCTTGTTTCTTTGGGTTGGGGGAGTTCTTCCTCTGTTTGGTCTTCGGTTGCATTATCTTACCAAGTGGGGTCTGTTTTGTTATGCCTTCCTTTCTGGGTGCCTAACCCTGGTCGATGGCAGACATGGAATGCTCCCAATCACATGGGGGTTACCATAGGCCATTGCTCCCTGTGCCTCTCTGAGAGGGGCCAGGTTCTGGCTCGTGGTCCCCAGTAGGCTGAACTCCAATTGACTGATGCCCCAGACTAATATTGCATATATCAGTCTGATAGCTCCAGGGAACCAGAGGGGCTCCCCACAGAAAAGCTACACAGTATTGATCTAAAAAATTGAACAAGGTTAGCTGTGGAGTATGATGCGACACCAAAAAAGAAATAAACAAATTTAAAGTTCATGAAGATAAGTTCTGATGGAAAAGAAACTGAAAAAATTTTCAGTCTTAAATTTTGAGGAGTTACATCCGGCAGTCTATAAGGAAGTGTGGTCAATGCAAGTAGAATTTTTTTTATATTTATGGTTTTACACTAAAATCTGTTGAAATATTATTTCTGTACCATGTAAGCATGCAACAACAAGTGATCTGTAATTTTTTTTTGCAGGAAAACCACCCACAATTGACAACAGCATAAATTCAAATTATTAGAAAGTATATAATATTAAAAGTCTGGAAAAGTTCCAGAACTATACAGTTATTTCAGAATGTGTGCTGAAATAAATGCAATGAGATTAGAGCCCTAGAGTTAGATCTCGTACCACAGAAAACATTATTACTGTTAGGTCGGCAGTACTGTACCACCTCGCAGTGATCTCGTCCACAGTCTTCTTTACATTTTTGTATTTCATTTCATTTCTTTCGACCTATTTACACCATATGCATTTATTCATTCATACTAACCTAAAGTTCAGAAATACTTTAAGATTGGGTCTGTTATCTGCAATCTAAGTTGGCTTTAAATAAGAATGAGTGAGTTTAACAGTGGGCAAAGAAAATGTAAGGATCTAAATGTAAGATGGTGCAAAGAAAATGTAAGGATGGTGCAAGGTGAGCGAGACAGTACAGTGATGGTGCGTGCAAGGTGAGCGAGACGGTAAAGTGATGGTGCATGCAAGGTGAGCGAGACAGTACAGTGATGGTGCATGCAAGGCGAGACAGCAAAGTAATGGTGTGTGCAAGGCGAGTGAGACATTAACGAATTTTGGTGTTTGACCAGTTCAGACAAACATAAAAAATGGAAAGAAATAAGAGCAGAATAATGCAAAAGGATTATGAAAGATAAATGTTGCTACTCTCCTTCCAACCTTAACCTCTAGCAGTGAAACAGACAGATACAGAGAATCAGTTCCGACAATCTTCATGTATTAATGGAAAAACTTTCTGGATAAAAACACAAATTTCCAAAACAAGGACAATTAGAATAAAGACACTGAAATGTTTCAAGTTGATTTTTGTAGCAAACAAACTAAATTGACATATTAAACAGTGTACCACCATGGAATCCCTGACTTTGCATGCAATACCGAGTTTCAAAAGATACTGGATTTAATAATGTAATAATTTCACTATTACATTAATGAACGGATGAAAGATGTAATAATTTTAAATTAGTAAGCAATAAACATTGATCATCAACACAAATATAATTTTTAAATCACAGTATAAATTTAAACGATGACTAACTACACATAGCACATACAAAACAAGACAACAAATTTATTTACATACTACACATGAAACAAGTGGCCAAAATACAGCATATCTGCAACATTGTGCATCATAGGGTATGACAATCAAGAAGTGATCAACTAATGTACCCACCTTTACAAATAATAATACATGTTTCAATGATGAACAACTTTGTGGACACACTTTGTGGACACAAAACACAGATGATCGGAGAAAGTCCCTGATAATTTTTAGTTGCAAAGAAAAGGAGATAACATCTAGGTCAGAAAAAGCTGTAGAACAAACTAAAGTAGTAGATAAAATTGTTGGCCTCGTACAAGGTCTTACTACCATATAGAATGTGTGCGACTACAGGAGAATAGGCAGGTACGTAAAAGGGAAAGATAGACTTTTGAGGATCACCCTAAACGGTGCCAAACAGATGGAAGAAGTACTAAGGAATGCCAGAAAATTACAGTGATGAAGATGGGAAAGTGTGGTCGTTAAGACAAGATCATTCAAGAGAAGACAGAGAGAAGCTGAAACTAAACCTCGTAGAGGCAAAACGTCTAAATGAGAGCAGAAATGAAGAAGAAATCCCTGACTTTGAAGAAGAAATCAATTATTTTTTCTACAAAGTGAAATTGTAGGGGTAGGCAGGCCAGTAAAATGGTACAAAAAAGGCAGACCAACAAAATTGCTAGAGAGAGGGGTAGTGAAAAATAAGGAGAGGGGGGAACATGTTCCTGAAAATTGTATACACCAATGTAGATGGAGTGAGATCGAAGATACTGGAGTTAAGTGATGTAATACAGCTGCAGACACCAGACATTGTTGCACTCACGGAGACAAAACTTGAAGATGTTATTTCAAATGAGGTCATATTCCCAAAAGGCTATTCAATTTGGAGACGGGATAGAAAAATTAGGAAAGGCGGTGGCGTTGCTGTGCTGGTGACAATAGCTAAAGGTGACTGAAATAATGATTGCCAATCCACGAGAAGTTGACGTAATAGCACTAGAGATCTGCCATGAGGATGATAAACCAAATATCATAAATGCATATAGTCCACCGCCAAGCAACACATGGACAAAGGAGGAGCTAGATAGTAAACAAGAGGGTCTTATAACAATAATGAGAGAGATTATAGCAAGAGCGTATAAAGATAGATCAAGACTGTTGATAGTTGGCGACTTCAACTTGAAATCCATAGACTGTGATGCATATGAAGCTAGAACAGAGGACTTTTGGACCTGTAGATTTGTAGACCTCATCCTGGAAACATTCTTGTATCAACATGTTAAACAAGCTAAGAGGATGAAGGAAGGGGATGTTCGCAGGTGATGAGTCACAATAACGTGGCTGAAGTATGTTGACCAGACCACACACTAGAAATTGAAGGGACGACGACGTTTCGGTCCGTCCTGGACCATTCTCAAGTCGATTGTGATGAGGACAATTGGAGCCGGTCGGCCGAGCGGACAGCACGCTGGATTTGTGATCCTGTGGTCCTGGGTTCGATCCCAGGCGCCGGCGAGAAACAATGGGCAGAGTTTCTTTCACCCTATGCCCCTGTTACCTAGCAGTAAAATAGGTACCTGGGTGTTAGTCAGCTGTCACGGGCTGCTTCCTGGGGGTGGAGGCCTGGTCGAGGACCGGGCCGCGGGGACACTAAAGCCCCGAAATCATCTCAAGATAACCTCAAGATAGGACAGGTAGGGACAGGCATTAAATAGGCAATGTACCCAACATGAACTTGAGTCCTGGCTTTGTTGCTGTGGACTCTTCCCTTTCACAGTATATACTCAAATGCTCTAATCTTTCTAACAAACGTGACTTAACATAAGCTTTCCCCCTTCCATTTCTTTCTTTCTCTTTCCCTTTCTTTCTCTCTTCTCCCTTTTTCTGTTCATTGTCTTCTACGCTCCCTTGCTATCCTCTTCTTATTCCTATTACTATCTCCTTCGGTGGTTATAATAGGAGCTGCCTCGTATGGGCCAATAGGCCTGCTGCAGTTCTCATTACTACTATCCCCTACACCTGACTTTCCTCCTCAGCTCTCTCTTGCCTATTTAATGCCTGTCCCTACCTGTCCTCATCACAATCGACTTGAGAATGGTCCAGGACGGACCGAAACGTCGTCGTCCCTTCAATTTCTAGTGTGTGGTCTGGTCATCAAGGGGATGTTCCTTTCATGCTAGATTTGATATTTACCAGGAAGGAGGAAGAGATATTTGACATTCAGTACCTTCCTCCCTTGGGTAAAAGTGACCATGTCTGTTTGGGAATAAAGTATGCAATGCATTATAATCTGAAGAAAATAAGGAGGTTGAAGCAGTTGAAAAACCTGACTTTAGGAGAGGACATTACGGCGACCTTAGAACATTTTTTAGCGAGTATAATTAGACAGACTTGTTGCTAGGCAAGGTAGTAAATGAGATGCATGTCAAGTTTTGTGAAATATATGATAAAGGCACAACAAAATTTATACCAAAGCCGAGATGCAGAACTAGAAAACAGGATTGGTTCAAAAGAAATTGCGAGAGGGCCAGAGACCAAGACACAAAAATGGAATCAATACAGGAAGAGGCTAAACCCCCAAACATACCAGCGATACAAAAATGCGAGAAACAACTATACGGCAGTGAGGAGAGATGTAGAAAAATTTTGTAAAAGGGATTGCAGACAAATGTAAAACAGAACCAGGTCTATTCTATAAATTCATAAACAACAAATTGCAGGTAAAGGATAATATTCAGAGGTTGAAAATGTGAAATAGATTCATGGAAAATGAAAAGGAAATGTGTGAAACATTAAATGAAAAGTTCCAAAGTGTGTTTGTACAAAATGAAATTTTCAGGGAACCAGACAATAAGAATTCCAGAGAACAACATAGAGCACATAGAGACAAAGAAAGGTCTAGAGACAAAGTGGGAAAAAATGCCCAAGGAGCTAAGTAAGAACGAAGTAGTTGGTCCAGATGGAGTTTCACCATGAGTTCCGAGAGAATGTGCACCTGAGCTCAGCATTCCACTTCAACTGATTTTTCAGGCATCCCTGTGTACAGGAGTTGTAGCTGATGTGTGGAAAAAGGCTAACATAGTTCCAATCAACAAAAATGGCAGCAGGGAAGACCCCCCTCAATTATAGACCTATATCATTGACAAGTATAATAGTCAAAATATTGGAAAAAATAATTAAAACTAAATGGGTAGAACACATGGAGAAAAACTATATAATATCAGACAGACAGACAGTATGGTTTTCGATCTGGAAGATCCTGTGTAATGAACTTACTCAGTTTCTATGATCGAGCCACAGAGATTTTACAGGAAAGAGATGGTTGGGTTGACTGCATCTATCTGAACCTAAAAAAGACTTTCGACAGAGTTCCACATAAGAGCTTGTTCTGGAAACTGGAACATATTGGAGAGGGCGACAGATAAGCTAACATGGATGAAAAATTTCCTAACCGACAGAAAAATGAGGGCCGTAATCAGAGCCAATGTATCGGATTGCAGGAATGTCACGAGTGGAGTACCACAGGGTTCAGATCTTGCACCAGTAATGTTCATAGTCTACATAAATGATCTACCAGTTGGAATACAGAATTATATGAACATGTTTGCTGATGATGCTAAGATAATAGGGAAGATAAGAAACCTAGATTCAGATTCAGATTTCAGATTCTTTATTCAGGTACTTTATTCTTGTACATCCATCGAGTTACATACATAATGATGGATTTAAAGATAGAGATAGTACATACAATACCTAAAGCCACTAGTACGCGTAGCGTTTTGGGCAAAATGCTATGATTGTCATAGCATTTTGACAAGCATAGACATAGCATAGACAATTATAGATGATTGTCATGCCCTTCAAGAAGACCTGGACAAAGTAAGTATATGAGCAACACTTGGCAAATGGAATTTAATGTGAATAAATGCCATGTTATGGAATGTGGAATTGGAGAACATAGACCCCCCACACAACCTATAAATTATGTGAGAAATCTTTAAAGAATTCTGACAAAGAAAGGGATCTAGGGGTGGTTCTAAATAGAAAACTCACCTGAGGACCACATTAAGAACATTGTGCGAGGAGCCTATGCTACACCTTCTAACTTCAGAATTGCTTTTAAATACATGGATGGAGAAATACTAAAGAAATTGTTCACAACTTTTCTTAGACCAAAACTGGAATATGCAGCAGTTGTATGGTGCCCATATCTTAAGAAACACATCAACAAACTGGGAAAGGTACAATGACATGCCACTAAGTGGCTCCCAGAACTGAAGGACAAGAGCTACGAGGAGAAGTAGAGGCATTAAATATGCAAAAACTAGAAGATAGAAGAAAAAGAAGCGATATGATCACTACGTACAAAATAATAATAGGAATCGATAAAGTTGATAGGGAAGAAATCCCGAGACCCGGAACTTCAAGAACAAGAGGTCATAGATTCAGGTCAAACAAAGCGGCCAGAGGAATATAAGAATTTCACTTTTGTAAACTGAGTGGTAGACGGTTGGAACAAGTTAGGTGAGAAGGTGGTGGAGGCCAAAACCGTCAGTAATTTCAAAGCGTTATATGACAAAGAGTGCTGGGGAGACTGGACACCACGAGCGTAGCTCTCATCCTGTAAACTACACTTAGGTAATTACACACACATATACATATATATATGACTGGAGTTTAGGTGGATATAAAGAGGAGCTGCCTAATATGGGCCAATAGGCATTCTGCAGTTCCTTTTATGCTTATGTTAATTACAGCAACAACAACACTAGCTTGGCTATAACTTATACAGAACATAGATGTGCACTGCATGACGGGGCACTTCAAAACCATGCATTACAAAACAAAGAATAAAAAAAAAAGCAGACAAAAGTGCACAAAAAAGGAAGTGGGTTTAAGATTTGACAAAATATGAAATGGAGAAATATGACATCAAAAGCCTGACAAATGACACGTCGAGAGTGTCGGGCACCTGACAAAGTAAGCTATGAAGGAACATCCGATTTCGGATAATTAGCAAAATTAAAGCTTTTTATATAAAAAATAAATTCATAGGTTATTTATGAAACTGAAAATCACTTGCTTTCTTCATAAAATTTCCCAATACCTGAAATTCACATTTATGACTTTTCACTCGAAACATGTCTATTATTATTATTTCTGTATTATTATTTAGATACATATATAGATATAGGGATAGATATAGAGATACTGTGTATGTGTGTATGTATGTGTGTGTAAATTACCTAAGTGTAGTTACAGGATGAGAGCTATGCTTGTGGTGTCCCATTTACCCAGCACTCTGTCATATAATGCTTTGAAACTACTGACAGTTTTGACCTCCACCTCCTTCTCACCTAACGTGTTCCAACCATCTATCACTGTTTGCGAAAGTGACTTTTCTTACATTTCTTCGGCATCTTTATTTAGTTAGTTTAAATATACGACTTCTTGTTCTTGAAATTCCAGGTCTCGGGAAATCTTCCCTATCAATTTTATCAATTCCTGTTACTATTTTGTATGTAGTGATCATATCACCTCTTTTTTTTTCTGTCTTCTAGTTTTGGCATATTTAATGCCTCTAACCTTTCCTCGTACCTCTTACCCCTCAGTTCTGGGAACCACTTTGTTGCATGTCTTTGCACATTTTCCAGTTTGTTGATGTGCTTCTTAAGATATGGGCACCACACAACCATTGTGTATTCTAGCTTTGGCCAAACAAAAGTCATGAACAATTTCTTTAGTATTTCGTCATCCATGTATTTAAAAGCAATTCCGAAGTTAGAAAGCGTAGCATAGACTCCTCACACAACTTTCTTTATGTGGTCCTCAGGTGAGTGTTTACTATCTAGAACCACCCCAAGATATCTTTATCAGAATTCTTTAAAGATTTCTCACATAATTTATAGGTTGTGTGGGGTCTATGTTCTCCTATTCCACATTCCATAATATGGCATTTGTTCACATTAAATTCCATTTGCCAAGTGGTGCTCTATATATTTATTTTGTCTAGGTCATCTTGAAGGGCATGACAATCATCTAAGTTTCTTATCCTTCCTACATCTTAGCATTATCAGCAAACATGTTCATATAATTCTGTATTCCATCTGGCAGATCATTTATGTAGACAATGAATATCACTAGTGCAAGAACTAAACCCTGTAGTATTCCACTTGTGACATTTCTCTAGTCCGATACATTACCTCTGATTACGGCCCTCATTTTTCTATCAATTAGACAATTTTTCATCCATGTTAGAAGCTTACCTGTCACCCCTCCAATATTTTCCAGTTTCCAGAACAACCTCTCATGTGAAACTCTGTTGAAAGCCTTTTTAAGGGCCAGATAGATGCAGTCAACCCAACCCTCTCTTTCCTATTAAATCTCTGTGGCTCTATCATAGAAACCGAATAAATTTGAGACACAGGATCTTCCAGACCGAAAACCAAACCATACTGTCTGTTTGATATATCATTTCTCTCCAGGTGTTCTATCCCATTTAGTTTTAATTATTTTTTCCAATATTTTGAGTATTACACTTGTCAATGATACAGGTCTATAATTGAGGGAGACTTCCCTGCTGCCACTTTTGTAGATTGGAACTATGTCAGCCTTTTTCCACACATCAGCTACAATGCCTGTACACAGGGATGCCTGAAAAATCAGTTGGAGTGGAATGCTGAGCTCAGGTGCACATTCTCTCAGAACCCATGGTGAAACTCAGTCTAGACCAACTGCTTTGTTCTTGCTTAGCTCCTTGAGCATTTTTTCCACTTCGACTGTAGATACCTTTATGAGCTCTATGTTCTCTGGAATTCTTATTGTGTCTGGTTCCCTGAAGACTTCATTTTGCACAAACACACTTTGGAACTTTTCGTTTAATGTTTCCACACATTTCCTTTTCATTTTCCATGAATCTGTTTCTCATTTTCAACCTCTGAATATTATCCTTTACCTGCAATTTGTTGTTTATGAATTTATAGAAGAGGCCTGGTTCTGTTTTATATTTTGTCCACCATACCTTTTTCAAAAATTTCTTTCTGCCTCTCTCCTCACTGCCGTGTAGTTGTTTCTTGCATCTTTGTAATGATGGTATGTTTGGGGGTTTGGCTTCTTCCTATAATGATTCCATACTTAAAAATGTCTTTTGATCTCTAGCCCTCTCGCAATTTCTGTTGAACCAACCCTGTTTCCTAGGTCTGCATCTGTTTTGGTATATGAATGTTTGTGTGCCTTCATTGTATATTTCGCAAAATTTGGCATACATCTCATTTACTTCCTTGCCTAACAACAAGTCTGTCCAATTATTCCGATTAAAAAATTTTCCTAGTTCCCCATTGAGTTTATCAACTGTTTCAATGTCCCCACTCTCTACTAGATTATATTGAAAAGCATATTTAATGTACAACAGGACATGATCACTCTTTCCCAATGGAGGAAGGTATTGAATGTCAAATACCTCTTCTTCTTTCCTGGTGAATATTAGATCCAGTACTGACAGAACATCCCCTTCCCTCATTCTTTTGGCCTGCTTGATGTGTTGATATATGAAAGTTTCCAAAATGAGGTTTACAAATCTGTGTTCAAATGTCCTCCGTTCTGGCCTCATTGGACTCCCACTCTATTGCCTTAAAGATGAAGTTCCCCAGTCCCAACAATTGGGATTTATTTTTACAATTACAATTATCTTTACAATTATCATCTTATCACTCTGATTCCAGACCTGTAATGACATTATGTCAACATCTCGAGTGTTTTCAATTATTAACTCTCTTACCTTCAGGTGTTCTTTCACCAGCACAGCCACTCCTTCCCCATTCCTAGTTTTTCTGTCAATGTGTGCACGTGAGTGTACTCACCTAGTTGTACTCGTCTAGTTGTGTTTGCAGGGTTGAGCTTTGTCTTTTTGGTCCTGCCTCTCAACCATCAATCAACTGGTGTACAGATTCCTGAGCCTACTGGGCTCTATCATACCTACATTTGAAACTGTGTATGGAATCAGCCTCCACCACATCACTTCCTAGTGCATTCCATTTGTTATCTACTCCGACACTGAAACTCTTTCAAATGTCTCTGTAGCTCATTTGGGTACTAAGTTTCCACCTCTCTTTTGATCATATATGTATGTATGTATGTAATTACCCAAGTGTAGTTACAGGATGAGAGCTACGCTCGTGGTGTCCTGTCTTCCCAACACTCTTTGTCATATAACGCTTTGAAACTACTGACAGTCTTGGCCTCCACCACCTTCTCACCTAACTTGTTCCAACTGTCTACCACTCTGTATGTGTGTGCGCATGCGCGCGCGCAGCATGTGACTTGTCTTTCCAACATTTCTTGTCATGAAAGACACAAATAGCCTCAAATCTAAGGGCCAGCAGCTGTCCAGGGTCCAAAAAACAAAAGTATGTAGATATGGCAGTGAAATGTGATGTAGTAACAAAAGTAAAATGAATGAAAATGAAGGGGGGTATACATTTATTAATACTGTAATACGGTAATTAATAAATCCTTTAACAAGAGTTCAAGGGGCTTCTGTGTAAAATTTAAGTTTGAAAGAGTAAACTTAAGGGAAGAAGTGCTACTTAAGAGAATGAGATTGGTAAAATACCTAGCAACTCTAGAATAATTATAATAAGTCCTTATTGTTATATGGGCAGAAATAGTACCCCAGAAATAAATGATGTTATACTGTAACTGCAGTTTACCCTCCCCCCTCCCCAATTTCTTTCAACTGGCATGGACTGGATTGGGTATACATTTAAACTTATTCAATCCCTAATATACCACTAACGTGCCAATATGTGCTACACTGTGATACTGATCCTATCACTGGCCATTTATGATCTTCCTGGAACTGTCCTACAAGTCTACACACCTGAACTACAAGTCTTTGACCTCACAGGCTGCATTACACGCCTCTATTTCTGTTTTACTATTTTATATGCTACGTCTAACAGCTTACGTGTGAGTTTACTTTCGTACCTCCATTTCCTGTCGCACTGCATCAAGTGCTTAGTTTTTAGTGTCCAAAACAATTGATTTAATTGTCCTCTTTATTGCCATCCCTGCAGGTGCATCTGTAAAGGTTTTCATTGTCTAGGTTCTTGGTATCTCCATAAAACACTGGCTTGCTAGTTCCTATACACTATTTTATTCTATCCTCTTGGTTACCTCTGACTGCCCTCATTCTTCTAATGGTCCGGCCTAAAGTTGGTGGTGATTTGAAGTGATTGGGTTAGAGTGAGGGGTGAGTGAGGGGTATGGATGAGTGTGTTGGTTTGGTTATGGGCATATGGTGGATGGATGCTTACCTATCAAAATCTTCAGGGAGCAAGATCTGACCCCTTTGGCCCTGCTTCCTATTTAATGGTACCAGCTGCTCTTCATTTTCAATCTCATGACAATTTAGCTCACTGCCATATATATTCTTGAATCTGAGGATGGAGATGGCTTTCATAACTAGATGCTCATATCAGTGTATTCCACTTGTTGGTCACCCACACTGCTTAAGAGCATTTTCTTACATCACTTATTTCCATTCAAACTTACACCCATGCCCTATTACCCCTACACTAACAAAACAAAAATAAAAAGACTGTGGTGTTGGAGTTTTGAGTTGGAGTTTGTTGGTGGAGCAATGAAGGTCATAGTGATGGTGGGCATTGTTTGGAGTCGACAACCTCGCTGGTTATCAAGCCCTTGTGAAGTATCCTTCCCAAGTTAAATATTCTCTTAAACCTTTTAAAATGGATATATATAAAATGTATCCAATGATATGAAATGCTTATTTCTGAGCAGTCCATTTGTTGCTCACCAAACCAGATTATCAGTACACCCAGGACACTTAACACTCCAAACTCTAGTTTTAAATAAACTTTTCAAATGGTCTTGCTATGTAGTTGGAGAGAGAAGACAGTGGAGAGTCACACACTTTTCATCACCTGAGTAGTTGCTTGATGCAAGATGAAAAATTAACAAGCAACTCTACATCCTCTGCAAGTGATCATTGGTATTGCATTGACAGTAAATTATTGCCGTCAATTACCTATTAGGAAAATACATGCTACACCAACCGCCACCATGTTGCAGCATCAGCCACCACAACAGGGACAGTAGCTGGCAGCCCCTACTTAACACCCACATCATCCAAGCACAAAGGAAATAAAGACCTCAACAGCAAAAAACAGGAGCAACCGAGGGATCACCAAGAAAAGAATAATTTTATATCACTATGCTTTATTCCCATGTCTGCTCAATTTCTGCCATAGCTAGCCAACCCTGGAGCAACATCTACTGAAATAAAAAAGGATAAGTAGGCACTGATCTGAACAAGTACCATAAAGCACATACTACCAGGGAAAATTAACTGAACCAGAGCAGAAGACAAGTACCCAAGCACCAACAGGAGTCGGTTGTAAGACAGGTAGCCCAAAGCCCCACAATGCTGACGAGGCAGCAGTAGATAGGTAGGTAGATAACGAGTGGTGAATGTCTGGTTCAATCTCCAGAAACACCAAGCTCAAATCTTGGAGCAGGCCACCAGCAAGAACATGGCAAGGTTCAAGAACTTCTCAAAATCAACAGCATAGGAAAAGAACTTGGAACAGCTGCTACATGCGAGCCTTTAAATATGGGGGTAGTAGTCCAGGGGATAAAATCATGCATCTAAACAATAAATGCAAAAAGACTGATAAAAGGAGAGGATTATAAAGCCAGAACTTGGGAGGCTGCAGCTTAAAGCACTCTTGGGAATAAAAGGACAAGGATCCAGGATGCTGTTGCAGCTCGCAAATTCACTGACCTTTATGGCTAATGACCAACAAGAACAGTGCATTCCGAAAAAATTTTCTAAATGAAGAAGTCACCTGGAAGCAACAAGAAGACAAGGTTGTTGTCAAACCAAGCAACCAAAAAGAAGGTTGTTCTAACAGTGTATGTGTAAAATGTAGATGAAAGCATGCCTCATCATGGAGAGAGATCAAACACTATCAATACAATAATTTAGCAGCAGCAGAGCTCACAGCAGTGATCTACAAGACAAGATATTGTTAGGCCCATTGAGTACTTAAAAAAATGATAAAAATAACACCACTGCCGAAAAAAACACCACTTGGCAAAGTCAGAAAATGCTACTATGAATGTAGGGAACAAAACTGCATCAGAATTCCCAGGAAAAATGGCAAGGAAAAATGGTATGTGGCCAATGCCAGTGGCCTAATTAAAGAGATTCCAGACCATGCTGCAGGTTACACACACATCCCGCTTAGATAATTCTGCAGGCTATTGGTCCTCTTCATTCAGTGACATTGGAAGAGAATCCTGAAACCAAGCTGAAATGAACAGCAATAGTCAAAGGACGAGTGACAATGTAATGCATTGGTTCACAAATGCTAAAACACTGAACCCTAAAGTATTCCCTAAATTCCCTCAAGTATAGAGAATGTCTCGAGTAATAGCCACCAATGTTACAATCTACTGCTGCACAGCTGGGTGTGAAACAAGTGAAGGCACAAGAAAAGCAAGGTTATCTTGAGGTTATCTTGAGATGATTTCGGGGCTTTAGTGTCCCCGCGGCCCGGTCCTCGACCAGGCCTCCACCCCCAGGAAGCAGCCCGTGACAGCTGACTAACTCCCAGGTACCTATTTACTGCTAGGTAACAGGGGCATTCAGGGTGAAAGAAACTTTGCCCATTTGTTTCTGCCTCGTGCGGGAATCGAACCCGCACCACAGAATTACGAGTCCTGCGCGCTATCCACCAGGCTACGAGGCCCCTAACAAAGGTCTGTTAGTCCTTTTAACACTTTCGGAAGTGTGTGCTGCCACCTTGTGGCAGCTGGTGTAGCAGGTTGTTTACTAATATGTAGTTAGAGATAACCGATTCTCCTTGTGATCCAAACAATTGCTCATACGAGATGTCAAGTGGTTTGTTCCAATTTCTTTGTCTTATAGCAAGCAGTTGCTCAGGTAGCAGATTAGGATTTACTCTCTACCATCTTCTCTTCGAAAGGAAGACCACTTGAGAAGCTCACCATTATGTTTAGCAGCATACTGGGTGAACTCTGACCCCGAGTCTGGGAGCAATCTAAGGGGCTGTGGCCAGAAATAGCTGCTTAGTCTACATTACCCAATAATGAAAAGAACTTTAGTTTGATGATCATACATAAGAGTTATAGCTTTCAAGTCAGTAGAATTAGGAGTTATTTGAATTATGAATAGAAACTCATTGGATGAACAAAAATTGAAAGAATAATTTGACATGGCAAACCCCAAACCCGTCAATAACAGTGTTACCTGAAGTGAGAAAATTAATGTTTAAACCAAGTGTGTGAAAGTAGGACAGGACTACACATGCCAGGACTGAGAAAGTGGGCATAGAGCATGCATGTTAAGACTGGGCAATGCTAGAGCATGCATACTAACATAGGGCATAGTTAGCACACACACACATCCTGGGCATAACTAGAGCCTATATATCCTGGGCATAAAACATACATATCCTGAGCATAATTAACCCTTAAACTGCTTAGCATAAGGGGGCCTGGAAGTGAAAAACATTCAAATTATGTAAAAATTACTTGAAAATGTTAAGCCTTAGACTGCGCAATACCTACATATATGATTTGACAAAAAATAATTTAACACAAATTTGTAAAACTTGCACAAACACTTTCCATTTTTTTTTTTTTTTTTTGCATAATCAACTAGGCAAATGCTCCAACTATGTCTAAATGATCACAGCATAACTTGAAAAACAAGAGAATCAAAATTTATTTTAAAACTGAATATTGAAAACTTCAGATTTTTAAGGTATACTTTATATAAGTGAAAAAGTCCTAATATGGTCCCTAATCATCAAAACAACCTAAAGAGACAAAGAAAATAGTTTGAAATCAGAGAAAAAAAAAAAATCAGCCAAAAAAATTTAAAAAGTCCCAAGTTTTGTGAGTTGTGACCGATTTATTTGTTGACCAATTTCATTCTACCTTCACATAGTTATGGAAACATATGCATTCTCCAAGATGTAAAGGTTACAATAAAATCAGATAATAAACAAAGGAGAGAAAAACAAACTGAAAAATATTTTGGGGACATTGATGGAAGTAACATAATATTAATATTGGGTAATGTATTTTTATGATATATAACAAAATAGATCATATTAACATAGTTATTATTATTTGTGTTGTTATGTATTACTAAGCAATGATATAAAGGCACCAACTACATATCCACTTTGTGGACACTTCTTACTATTATTATTCTTCTTTGAGCGTCGGACAGGAGCTTGCATCTCTATTACTGCATAATCCTTTAATTCCAGTTATTAGGAGCTGTTCTCCTTATCAACAAAACATTCTTATTTTTCAAAAATTCATCTAAAATCAATTTCTGAAAATATTTTGATGAAGTTTCACGACACTGAAGCCAAAAAGTTGGAGATTTGTTTAACATTTTTAAGTTATTTTTACATAATTTGAATATTTTTCGGTACCAGGCCCCCAATATGTGCGGTAATATGCACCGTCTAAAGGTTAAACAAATCTCCAATTTATTGGCTTCAGCGTCGTGAAACTTCATAAAAATATTTTCAGAAATTGATTTTAGACAACTTTTTTAAAAAGAAGAACGTTTTGTTCATAAGGAGAACGGCTCCTATTAACAGGAACTCAAGGATAATGCAGTAATAAGGAGATGCAAGCACCTGTCCAACACACAAGAAGAAGAATAGTACAGTAGTAAGAAGTGTCCACAAAGTGGATATGCGGCTAGTGCCTTTATAGCACTGCTAAGGAATACATCATAACACAAATAATTACATGTTATTATGTTCTATTTTGTTATATATCATATAAATACATTGACCAATGTTAATATGTTACTTTCATCAATGTCCAAAAACAAAAATTTATGGGATTTTTTTAAGATTTTATTTTTTTTTTCTCCTTTGTTTATTATTTGATTTTGTTGTAACCGTCACACACTGGAGAACGCATACCAGTCCCAAACTATGAAGATAAAATGAAATTGGTCAACAAATAAATCAGTCACAACTCGCAAAACTTGGGACTTTGAAATTTTTTTGGCTGATTTTTTCACAGATTTCAAACTCAATTTTCCTCGTCTCTCTAGGTTGTTTTCATGATTGGGACCAGTTTAGGGTTTTTGACTTATATAAAGCACCTCCTATATATATTCTCTGAATCATTATAATTATAATAATTATCCCTATATTTAGCTTTTGGGGGGGGGTATTTTTTCTTTATTTCACTTCATCACATATTGACCTACAACCTTCACATATTCAAGTACAAATACCAAACAATGTTTATTAAAACACACAAGTAAATTCATGCATTAGAACTGCCTTATTCAATGTCGATAACTTCAATTATATCTATAACTAGAATTTCAACTTACTTCAGTATCCAAAAATCTAGTTTCTGACTGATTCTCACCATTTTTACATATAGTGTGCACAGCTGTCTGTTCTACAATCCCTACAGAATTGATTTTTCATAAACCCTAAACGTTTGGAGTTATACATTTTTATTGTCTAAATTTGCACATATTTCAAATGCCATATTGACGATTTTGTTTGCAGTAAACTATACTGAAAACTTATATTCTAAATATATGAAAATGAAGATCATATGCTATTCTGAAAGCATAAAATTGTCAAATGAACAATTGGTGATATTTTATATTTTTGCAGCTGATTTCAAAACCTGAAATTTTCAATATTCAATTTTATAACTATTTTTTATTTCTTTGTTTTTCAAGTTATGTTGGTATTATTTAGACAAAATTAGAGCATTTGCCTAGTAGATTATGCACAAAACATTTGAAAGCGTTTAAGGGTTAAACCGTACATAACCTGGGCATAACTAGAGCACACATATCCTGGGTATAACTAGAGGCTACATATCCGGGGCATAACTAGAGCACACATATCCTGGGCATAACTAGAGGCTACATATCCGGGGCATAACTAGAGCCTACATACAAACACAGAACAATTACTGTTCATACAAAGACTTAGCATACAAAGAATGGGCATACACAGGGCATAAAGAAACTGGGCATACAAAGATTGTGTATACATAGCTTAGGTATATGAAGCATGACCATACAAAATTGGGGACATACAATGACTAGAGCATATAAAGACTGGGGCATACAAAGACTAGGTATATGAAGCATGACCATACAAAGGTTGGGGCATATAAAGACTGGGTATTTACTCAAACAATTTAGATTTCTACTTCATGCCAATTTCTGCACCTTTGCTTAAATGTTTACATCAATTAGCTGCAGAATAAAAGTATATTACAGTTCAAACTATTTACCCCAAATGATACCATGGGCTAATGCTATCAGTGGCTAATAATGTCACGGACTCAAGTTGTCACGGGCTAAAGTAAAGTTAAAGGTGTCATACGCTAATCAAACTTGATTCATACCTTAACCAATCCTCTTCCCCAGAAATAGAGAATCGCGGCAGAGTCTCTCTCGAATGAGAATGGAGACGTCTTCTCCTCTGAACTTGGGGGGAGACATCCTCACTCTCGGTCTGCGATGATTCTGGAGTACTCTGACACACATGGCCTCCATCTAATTTACTGGCATTCCTAAATGATTATGAACAAGGTAATCTATTGCATTTAAAGTGAAAACAAACAATTTAGAAATAAACAGTAACATGTATCAGTAACAGAAAATACGAAATTGTCAAATATACGACTTGACATTTCCCATGCCCACCCCTCTCCAGTTCCGATATTTGTCTAGTGTCGGATCTTGGCTAGCTGTAACTAACAGGCTTCAGCTTACCGTGTTGAAACCACTACCAGGTAAAACCAGACCACTATATTATGAATGTTGATATCAGTTCTTCATAACGAGACAAAATAATTAACGCAAGAAAATTAACAAATAATAGAAACTGTCTATACAATAATCCTTTCTTTAAACTGATACGAGTTACCTGCACCACTCGTCTATTTATGATATTTACTATGTATGAACAGTCATCAATTGCTCAACACACCCAGGTGACTGACGAAGCTGTGAGCCTCGAGTTTTAAACGTGGAACACGACTCGTCACACGTAAGTGCTCAAGTTGCTTTTTTCTTAAAGCAATAACAGAGGACAAGTTAACACAGTTAGGGTTTTTTGATAATTATAGAAAACAGGAAAATAATATGCATGCTATGTGGGAGGCAAGAAGCTGCAACAAGGAAGGCATTGACTGCAGGAGTAATAAGCTGTGACAATGGAGAGAGCATCTGAAGATGTGTGGTCTTCATATACAAGAGTTGAGTTGTTACATTCTTGTACAGCCACTAGTACACGTAGCGTTTCGGGCAAGTCCTTAATCCTACGGTCCCTGGAATACGATCCCCTGCCGCGAAGAATCACTTTTTCATCCAAGTACACATTTTACTGTTGCGTTAAACAGAGGCTACAGTTAAGGAATTGCACCCAGTAAATCCTCCCCGGCCAGGATACGAACCCATGACATAGCGCTCGCGGAACGCCAGGCGAGTGTCTTACCACTACACCACGGAGACTGCATATGCACTACATGTAGTGGCACTGTAGTTAAAGTTGTTTTCATAGCTGTACGAGATGACAAAAACTGCAGGGCTAGTCATTGCAAGGTACAGCAGCATTAATGTATTTGCATGTGGTTAACCATAATATTAATTGACTGCTGAAAATATTGAGCACATTCACCAAGTCTGCCAAATGAAAGTTTGGCAGTCAAATTTTCCAAACTGAAAAATTATTATAGAGTAAGTGTGGCACTGCACGTTAAGACGCTGTGTGGCACTGCATGTCAAGACGCTGTGTGGCACTGCACATCAAGACCCTGTGTGGCACTGCACGTCAAGATCCTGAGTGGCACTGCATGTCAAGACCCTGAGTGGCACTGCACGTTAAGACCCTGTGTGGCACTGCACGTAAAGACCCTGTGTAGCACTGCATGTAAAGACCCTGTGTGGCACTGCACGTAAACCATTTTACATTCTGATGTTTAAATGTGTCATTTGTACTTTGATAGTAAACATTCCAATGATGCTAAAATGCGTCATTTAATTGCTATTCATGAGCATTCTTATAATCGTCCCCCATCATGTATAATCTATTAAAAATACAATTATTTTTTGCATCTATTGTCTAGTGCAGAGTTTCTCAATTGGGGTTCTGTGGAGCCCTAAGGTAACTAGGGGTTCTGCAAAAGATAATGATAAATAAGTTCTTTCTGATCATGTGCAAATGTATTTTTGAGTCATTTGTGATATATTTTTCTCATTTAACCAGTTTAAAAGAAAAGACAGAAATCGTCTCCCTTCCGTCACGTCAAAAGTTAAAGTAAGTTAACAGATGTTTATCTAAAGTATGACTGAATTATTTATTTCAAGGGTACAAAAGGTGAGCCCAGAAATCTTCATGATCCATGAAGGGCCGAGACCAGCTCGACCGGCAAAGTGTTAAGAGAGTGTTATATACTAACACATTTCGACATCAGTTAAACAGAGTTCAAGTTCAAGTATGTTTATTGAGATAAGCAATAAATACATCTCAAAGGGATAGAGTAGCTTAGGCTATTTCTACCCCCCAAATAAACAGGGGCATTCAGGGTGAAAGAAACTTTGCCCATTTGTTTCTGCCTCGTGCGGGAATCGAACCCGCGCCACAGAATTAAGAGTCCTGCGCGCTATCCACCAGGCTATGAGGCCCCTTTTAAACAGAGTCTATCATAAGCACTAGAAGTGACAAAGTTACTACTGTATACTTAATAAATTCTGTGCAGGTATATTAGGATATATATTATGCAAGCAGTAGTAAAAAAAAAAAAAACAGCGTTGAATGTATTGAAACACCATCTTCTGGGTGAGCCCCGGAGGCTCCCTGGCACTTATCGGGCTAATGTATGTTATATTAGACTGGAACATTAACTATGGAGTTCAGACCTACCAGGGATCATAAGCCAGAACCTGGCCCCTTCAGGGAGGTTTCAGGGAACAATGGCCCTGAAAAACCCCACCTGTGGTTGGAGGTTTTCCTTATCTGCCATTGATCGGGGTCAATGGGCAGATAAGGCACCCAGAAAGGTAGACATAACAAAAACCCCACATTGTATGAAACTAATAACAAAAACCGAACAGAGGTAGAACTCCCTTCAATCCCAAGGAAACGAGGAAACAAGCAAACAAGCAAACGTAACACACTACTGCCATGCTGGTCGTCTGCACAGCCCTCCCTTCCCAGAGAGGGGAATAGGGGGGGGGGGGACCCCTGGACCTCAGAGCACCGGCTGCATAGCACTCCAGTTCGGAAGCTAAGCTTCAACCAACGCAAAAAAAACGCCGACTGGTGGGAGAGAGAGTTGCCAGGGAGCCTCCGGGGCTCACCCAGAAAATGCCGTTTCATTACATTCAATGCTGGTTTTCTGAGGGGAGCCCCTATGGTTCCCTGGAGCTACATACCCAAAGAGAAGGAAAAGAGAGGGTTGACCTGGGAGGCGGCCGCCACAAACTCCGCAATGCGAAGTCAAGACAACAGGCTGCAACCTGCGACCCAAAGCAACACAAGAATGCCCAGGAGCAGACACGCTCACAAAATAACTGGTGGCCAGGACCCTGAGCGACCTCCAAAACCCCGCGACCGACATGAGCCCAAGACATGTTACCAAGCACGGCCGCCAAAGCTGCAAACGTCCAAACGGCACGGGCGCAAGGATAGACCGCAGGATGCTAGACTAAATAACCCAGCGGACGACCTCGGAGACCCCGAGTCCTGGAACAGGGAACGAGGGAAACTGGATCAACCCAAAGCGCATCCCCAGCCATATGGAAATTTCATATGGTCGCTGAGATGAACCTCTCAGGTGGGACACCATCAACAAAGCCACCTGATCACCATAGAGATGGTGATACACCCCGTGTCAAAAATACCAGACACAAAGAGCAGAGGAGAATGCCGAACCAGCCACGTATCTGAGAAGGCCAACCTGCCGAAAGAGGCGGAGCTGCAGGAAATGTCCCGGGTTTGGACACCGAGCAAGCGGTGCCTGAAAACAAGGCTGGGCCAGCCATCAAGGGGCCACGAGGACTACTCTCCCTGGGAAGGACTCCAACCGAGCCAGAACCCGAAGCAACAGCTGGACCGGGGGGGTGGGGGTGTGGGGGGGGGGGGTAGAAGAGGTACAGGTAACTCAACCTCAACCGGTCCTGCCAAAAGGCATTCACTGCGAATGCAGGAAGGGCGCCACATAGAATGGGAGATGCTGAGACCACGACGACACGAAGACGTCCATGTTCGAGAGTCCGTACATCCGGCAGAGCCAACGGAACGAGACAGCGTCGACCGTCCATTCTGTGAACAGAGGAATGAACAGAGACAGGCCGTCTGCCAGGACGTTGGACACTCCCCGGATATGAACTGCAAGGAGAGCCAAACCCTGGGAATCCAGCAGACGAGCCATCCAATGGGACCAACACCAAAGAGGCAAGGAACGAAGAGAGCCCCATGGTTCCAGCAATGAACCACCGGAGAACAGTCCGAATGGAGCCAGATGGTAGGGCCCCGAGTGATCCAAACCCTCCGAAGCGCAAACCAGACAGTCACGAATTCCCGAACCGTGCTGTGAACTCGACGGAAGGACGGACCACACTGTACCTGGCCGGCCTGGTGACTGCCAGTCACAAAGCTCGAGCCGAGAGATGACCCGTCCGTGAACACATCGATCGTAGGCTCGGGGAGGCACCAAGGCACTGAACCCCGAAAACCCCAAAGAGGAAGCCGGCGACGCAGCAACTGACACAAGGCCCCTGGAAGACGAACCTAACAATTGTGAGAGAGGCAGAAGGGGCGTCCCCGAAAGAACCAAAACAGACGCCGAAGCCAAATCCGACCCGGCGGGTAGACTAGCATGGCGAAGTTCAGACTCCCACACAACTGTTCGAGCAACCGTCAAGTGACCCGGGACCCCATAAAAAACAGCCGAAGGCGGGACCGCAGCCACAGCAACGCCTCCGGAGGAAGAGACAAAGAAGCGGTCCGAGAGTCCCAAACAAGACTCGCCCAGGTCCGAACCTGGGACAGAACCAGATGGAATGTCCTCCAGTGCACAGGAACCCGAACCCGGTGAGCTGGAAAGAACCACACACCCCTGGCGAGCAGACAAGCGGACCGACCAGGAGACTGCACCAGCCATTCGTCAAGGTGGGCCAGAAATCGGAACCCAAGCAGACATAGACAGGTCACCAAGACCCGGTAAAGATGCGTAAATACGCGAGGTACCAAATACAAACTAGGGCAGGCAACAAAAGCAGCAAGCCTGAAGCCCCACTACCAACTGTGCCAGTCTCGGAACCCTGGAGAAGAACGTGCCAAGAAGTGTACCAGAGGTCCAGGGACACCATACAGGCACCTGGCCCCAACAGAAGCTGGACCGGAGACAAAAGTCAACCGAAGAAGGCCAAAGAATCCAGGGCACAAAAGAACAAGTCCAGAAGAACTGCAGATTTGCAAAGTCCCATGTCAGCAATGGAACAGGCGGGAATCCCGGAAGGATGGGGCAGTTCGACCACGTCCAAGCGCACCCATACAAAGATGACATGACTAAGCGCAGGAGAAGAAGCCCACCGCCAGAATCTCGGCACCGACTAAACCCCACCCTGACCTCAAAACCCGCAGTCAGTCAGGAGCCGGGAACAGGGAGGGAAAAGGGGCGAACAACAGCTAACCATAACGGGGCAGACCCGGGGCATCCGGGTGGGAAACCAGCCTAGCACGTTGCAGCAACCTAAACTGAGCATGCAATGCGGAAGCCGCCTGTACACTTAACAGTAAGGATATAAGAAGAGTACTGGAGAACAAGCAGAGAATACAACTCGCAAGACTCTGGGTCAAGGTGTCAGTGACCCAACAGGCAGCATGACAGAGGTAAAAAGAGGCGACTGTCACCCTGAGACAAGGGCACAGCAACCAATGAACCCGCACAAGACTGGTTGGAACACGGAAGACACATCCACAGGTCCACTGAGCCCCGACAGGGTTTTCCAGAGCCCATAGGGTGATGACTACGGGAAGCTCGGGCAAGGTGTCGCTAACTTAACACCCAAAGCTAACAAGGGGATAGATGCTAACACTAAAACACCTGCGACGTGTACAATCACGGGGGCCTAGCAGAGGGCCACCAAACAATACTAGTGGGCCTACAGCCACACAAGCCAGACCCCCACCAGGCAAACGAACATAAAAGAGAAAACCTCGCAAAAGTACACCGTCCCCAGAAACAACAGGAACCGGTCACCGCGTAGGTAGCAGGCCGCACAACACCTTGATGCCCCAACCAGCATGATACCAGTCCCTACCCAAGGCCAAACAAGGACCCCAAGCCCCAGCTGGCCACCAAGAGCAAGGCAAATGCCGAACAGCAAGAACCCCTACAGGAATGGGTCGAATGCCCCAGGGAAGACGCGGCAGTAGTGTGTTACGTTTACTTGTTTGCTCATTTCCTTGGGATTGAAGGAAGTTCTATCTTTCTGTTCAGTTTTTGTTGTTAGTTTCTTACCATGTGGGGTTTGTTTTGTTATGCCTACCTTTTTGGACGCCTAACCCCAGTCAATGACAGATAAGGGAAACTCCCAACCACAAGGAGGGGGGGGGGTTTCCAGGGCCATTGCTCCCTGAAACCTCTCTAAAGAGGCCAGATTCTGGCTCATGGTCCCTGGTAGGTCTGAACTCCATAGCTAATGTCCCGGTCTAATATCAAATACATTGGCCCGATAAGCTCCAGGGAGCCATAGGGGCTCCCCTCAGAAAAAAAAGAGCTAGATATAAAGACAAAATATACAACATTATTCAATTAAGGTGAATGAAAACTGATATAGAAGTAACTGAAAGAGTATTCCATACATTACTGTAAGAAGTATAGAGTTCAGCAAGCATCCTTAAAAAAAATCAGCGTTGAATGTAATGAAATGCCAGTTAATGGGCAGGACCCGGAGGTTCCTCGGAGCTGATATGAATATATTAGATCCCCGACCTCTGTCAATGCGCATGGAGTTCTAGACCTACCTGGGACCATGAGTCAGAACCTGGCCCCCCTCAGAGAGGCACGAGGAGCAATGGCCTATCGAAACCTGTGTGATTGGAAACATTCTATGTCTGCCATCAACCATGTCAGGCACCCAGAAAGTTATGCACCACAAAACAAACCCCTATTCTGGTTAAAATATTGCTACTGAAAGCTGAACTAGTGGACAGAACCCCCCAAATAAAAAAAGAGCAAACAAGCATGACATCACCCGTCACAGCGCCACTTTCTGTGCAACTCCCCCCCCCCCCTCCCTGGGGGGGAAGAGGGGAGCCCCAGACCCCCACACTGGCTATCCACCCCACAGTTCTGAGGCTGGATGTCAAAAACCGCGAAAAAACACAGACTGGAGGGAGGGAGGGATGCCGGGGAGCCTCCTGGTCTCACCCAGACACTGGTGTTTTATTACATTCAACACTGGTTTTCTGGGGAGTGGGAGCCCCTTCAGCTCTCTGGAGCTACTTACCCAAAGACAAAACAAGAGGACTTACCCAGAAGGCAGTCGGGCCCTTGCTCCTCAACGTGAAGTCCAGACAACTGGCTGCAATGCGACACAACAATGTCTTGGGGCAGTCTCGGGGCATCCGGGATAGCAACCGACCTAGCGGCCTCCAAAGGATTCCTGATCAACCAGGCTGTGACTCATACGTCAGGCTGCGAGCAGCCGCGTCTAACAGCCTGGTTGATCAGTCCAGCAACCAGGAGGCCTGGTCGACGACCGGGCCGCGGGGACACTAAGCCCCGGAAGCACCTCAAGGTAGCCTCAAGGTAGCGTATTGCAGCAGCCTAAACCGAGCATGCAACACCAAAGCTGCCTGCACCCGAAGATCATGATCAGTGGACTGGGTGTATTTGAGTACAAACAAAAAACAAAGCTCGCAGGACTCCGGGTGGAAGGTGTCACTGACCCAACAGGCAGCAAGATGGAGGCATAAACAGCGAGTGTCACCCTGAGACAAGGAGACAGAGCAACCTTCAAACTCGCATGAAGCGAGAGGGGCCCAGGGGTCGCATCCATTGGACCAAAGAAACCCCGCGGGTCTTCCCAGGGTCTTTAGTCGAGTAATCTCGCTAAGGAAAGCCCAGGAAGGGTACTGCTAACCAGCGCCTAAAGTTACCAATCAAACTGCTAAAGCTGAACCCCCAGAGATGTGTACACTCACTGGGGTCTAGTGAAGGACCACCATGATATAAATGGGTGTAACCAAATCCATGGGGCAGACACCCCCCCACCCTCCCACCACCAGGCAGGAAAACAAAAACAAAAGAAAACCCCCGCAAGAGGACAACGTGCCCAGGCGTGTCACGGACCTCGGCTCCATCTATGATCCAGGTTCTGAGTTAAACAATTGACCCTCCCATTTATCTTAGTTTCCCTATCTTCTAATATGCTGTTCTGGGAAGTGATGAGGTACCGGTGATTGGTGACAGACAGCAGTGAAGCAGAGAGAGAGTGAAGCAGTACACAAGTTGACCTTGGGATGCCTCAGTTAGGGTGTGCTAGCCAGAAGGCTAGTGGAGCACTGAGGATTTCACCTTTTGGGTGTGCTAGCCAGAGGGCTAGTGGAGCACTGAGATTTCACCTTTTGGGTATGCTAACCAGAGGGTTAGTAGAGCGCTGGAAGACTTCACTGAGCATGCTAGCAAGTGGGCTAGTGGGGAGATTGAAGACATCACTATAACTGCAGCTAGCGTGAGGGCTAGTGTTGCACTGAAGACCTTGTCAGAGGTGTGTATATAGTTGTAGATAATAATAAGTGATAGTTTTAAGTGCAATTTTATTTCTTACATTAAACATTACACTGCATTTCCACCAAGATTTGGGATCTCTGAACTTGAGAAGGATCCTAGGGTTTAAAAGAATCCGGTTATGGAGGAGTTCGTAACAAAGCGTAACAGAGCCAGATGCTATGAGAGGTGAAAACTATCTGCACAGTACTCTGCGCCCCAACCAGTGACAAAACTACCCCCTACCCAGAGGCAAACAGGAGTGCAAAAACACCCCAGCTGACTCCAAGGGTGGTCAATCACCAAACAGCAAAAGACCTTGTGGAGATAGACCCCAAGGTGACTTGTGGAAGGTGGCTCCAAGCCTCAAGGGCAGTACTTACAGGGCACCTAGGGAAGGGGACCCTAGGTGCATGTAGCCCAAGTACTTGTGAAATAATTCCTGGCTCACACACCTCCAATAAGACAGCACCACACCACTAGGCACAGAACTGGAACATAGGAGCCAGAGACACACAACTTTGCCAATTCACATCAGCTGCAGAACTGTGGGGTGGATAGCTGCACGAGAGTCTGGGGCTCCCCCTTCCCCCTTCCAAGATAACCTCAAGATAATCTCCCAGGGAGGAGAGGGTGAGCAGACAGCGGCACGGTGACATGGTAACGTCATGCTCATTTTCATTTGGCGAGTTCTGTCCACTAGTTCAGCTTTCAGTAGTAATATTTTAACCAGAATAGGTTTGTTTTGGGGCACTTACCTTTCAGGGTGCCTGACCTGGTCGATGGCAGATAGAATGCTTCCAACCACATGGGGGTTTCTATAGGCCATTGCTCCTCGTGCCTCTCCGAGAGGGCCAGGTTCTGGCTCGTGGTCCCTGGTAGGTCTAGAACTCCATGCACACTGACTGATGTCAGGGATCTAATACATTCATATCAGCCAGGTTAGCTCCGGGAAGCCAAAGGGGCTTCCCCCAGACAGCAAGCAGAAACACAGGTATAGACTAAGTTCAACAGGAGCCATCCTCCTGCAGAATCAACTTGGATACACATTTAACATTCTAGCAATTCAGTTAACTTTCATCAATAGTATATATCTATATTACTGAGTTTTACACTGTAATTACTTATTAGTTTGTATTTATTTATATTTATTTATTTATTTATTTATATATACACACGTTCTTACATTCTTGTAAATCCACTAGCATGCATAGCATTTTGAGCAGGTCCTTAATCCCAGTTTTCCCCTGAAAAAACGACCCACCAAATCACTTAACAACCAGGCATCCAGACACTACTGGGTGAACAGAGGCATACAGTTAAGGATCGGTGTCTAGTCAATCCTCCCTGACTAGGATACAAACCCAGGCCAAAGCGCTCGCGAAGCACAGGGCGAGTGTTTTACCACTGTGTCACGAGGGACTTGCTACTTCTTTATTTATCTTTTTTCTATGTATCTTTCAATCTATCTCCAAGTTTCCACAATTTCTAACACTTAAATATCTCAAAATACTATTTATCATCATCTCTCCACAAGACAAAGCTTAAACAGAATATAGTAGAGTTGCTGAATTTTCTCCTAGTTTGCCTTACTTCTTGTCATCAATATTAACACTAACTCCTCCTCCAAGCTTTTACTTCTAACTATCCCAGCTTAATTATCTCTCTTGTTTATTACAAACAACTGTTAGACACTTATTTCCTATTACACTGACATTATGACTACTTGACTTATGACTACTTTATGACTACTATTTCTCATGTATTTCTATATTTTCAAATTTCAGGTTGCAAGACACTTAACTATTGAAAACCTCTTCCTACATTGACATTACACTTACTTCACATTCACAAAATGGCATCAAGATTCACATTAAGCATCTTATTACTTTCAGTGATGCAAATAAATTAATATCAGCACTTTCTTCTAAACCATGAATTGATTTAGAAATAAAAAGTAAATTTAAAATGATTAAGTATGAAATAATTCACGAGTTACCCCTCACTCGTCTGAACTTGAGTCGCCTGATGCACATGGGAGCAGATTAGGAACCTGCAACGCCTGCCGCATAAGGGTGTAAGCTCGTCTTTATATTTTAGCCACTCCAGAACATTAAAAAATACAACACAATGAAAAACAGTCTATTAATTAATGTGAGACAACTTTTATACTAGTAGCCCAGAGAGTAATCAGCCGTCAACCTCGTTCTGACAGTTCCTGCAATGGCGCTGGAACTAATCATATGGCAGGTTCCTGCAATGGCGCTGGAACTAATCATATTGGCGTTTGCCTTGCCATCGGAGACTTTCAGCGCCATGGAAAAGGGGGGACCTGCTGCATGCGTGACAGCTTCTCCCCCGTATCAACCTACCCTGGAGAGGCTACTCCAGACCGACAACCAGAGCACAACTCCATAGTCTCCCGAGACTGATGGATGCCTACTACTAATCACACTAACACGATTTAACAATGAGCGGCTCCTACGGATTTTATCACTAGTTGCCCATTCCAACATTATTTATCTAGCATGCACTTAAAACTTTCCTGTAAATTTTTTACCCAATTCCACTCCATAGGTTTAGTAATATATATTTCAAACCCATTTTTGACCCATTATTTACCTATTTCTTTATCTACATTTCTCCATTTTACACGACATTTACTTTCCCAACATGCAAGAATATGTATACTGTATAATGTTCACATACATATTTATACAGCTATTACATGCATGACATCTGTACTTTAACATATGAACATTAATTTACAATTATGAACAGCAAAATGCAAAACTAATTTTAAGCTAAACATCAATGTTAGAATAACTTACACATCTGGTGTAACAGGAAGGTCCTGATTTTCATTATCTGGTGTGTTAGTAGAGGACTCTAGTGTGGAGCGCGATGACTCCGATTGGTCACTGTGTCCAGAGTCTCCACGGGACACAATGGCCCTCCCTCTATCTGTCCCCTCATGCCCTCCTTCACCTGAAGTCTCGTTCTGCAATTTTAATGTTTAAATATTATTATGCTTTTGTCATGTTCAACATTCTCTCTCTCTGCAAAATGTCAGAGGATACCAGCCTACTCTCAGGTCAAAGTATACAAGATTAATGAAAAGATCACTACATACTGCACTTTAACAAAATTAAGGAATACTGAACAGCCATGTTGGAAATTTGTGAATTTATTTTATGCATGATATTGTACATGGCAATATGCATGTAAAATATTACCTGAAAATGAAACAAATGTACCCGAAGCATTCCTGGAGAGAGTTTCAGGAGTGCTTCTCCCCAAGCCGGGCCTGGGGCCAGACTCAATAATGCAACAATCTTTCAGATTTTATTATTGCAGATCATTAACCTATTAAGTCCTTTTGATATCAAATACTGTATATCATATGACAAGTTATGCACTCCATTTTAGAGTTTAAGATGTCATTTGACTTGCTCTATGTTCCCACTATCACTGAAACCATATTCAAGTGAAATGGCACTCATAAAATTATGCAAGATATCACTCCCATATCCTCACGTAAAATATTACCCTATTCCGTTTATAAGAAGTGAACATGAACACAGTTAATTCCTGAATGCTCAAAACATGAATATTGAACAAGCCCCTGTCCAATGAAAGATTACAGGCACCAAAATCATTTAGATCTGGTTGTAAGAACAATTGCAATACTAACACTCCTGAAAAAGATCTATCTAAAGTTCAAAATTTCACTTACTCTAATTTCAACAAAATATTAGACAATTTTCAATGTATACTTCTGGTACTTAACTCCCTCCGAGACCTCCCCATTAAGTGGTGGACACAGCAGAAGTTTCTCCGTGTGACAATTACCGCACAAACATTTCCCTCTTAAAAACTCTCTACAAGCTTTCCCTGTTCCACTTTTCTTTTACATACTCTGCCTTTTCAGGACACTAGTCATTTGCCTCTGCCACGTGATTCCCTTATACCACTTGTACAACCTTCTTATAATATGACTCGTGAATCCATCCAACATGTCTATAACGCTTGTGTGAATTGTGTGCTTCCCAGCCTGCCACTCAACACATTTCCTCACTCCTTTTCATCCATCCTACATATACTTCGTCATGGATATACCCACTTACAACAGCTATTTTTCTATAAAGTATATTAATAATATATACACATACACATATACACACACACACACACACACATACACATACACATACACATACACACACACACACACATATATATAAAGTAACTTGCTTTTACTTTTGAGCTCTGTCCCTTTCCATACTGCAGTTTTACTTCCACATATCATGACCGAATAGTACACCATCTCCCAGTTCTTATATCCCATACCTGCATTCCATAATTATAATATTGTCCCTTCCTGCTAGTCTTCTCCCACCCATAGCCATCATATTTCATCTCCTACATTTTCATTTTATCTAACAATGCCCTAAAATATATAAAACATTCTACCCTCAGCCAAAAACTCAGGTATCAGTGCAGAATGTTGATTTGACCTGAGTGTGTATAGTCCAAGTCCAGCCCATGGCAGAACCAACATCTAGCTTAAAGAAATAACTAAGTGATAAAGCTCAGAAACTGGGCATTAAACTAGTACTTATGTGCTGAAAGGTGCAGAAGCCCACATGCTGAAATGCAATGACTGTGTTAGTCTATTTCAATGCATAGTACAAATTATTTGTTCTGTTTAAATTTACAAATATAAAAAAATTGTACCATTGATCCTGCAATACTAATTCATGACACTTTACCTGGAAACTGGAATCTAGGTGCGGGGCATCTGCCGAGTGTGAAGAAGTAAATTTGTGATACCTTGGAGAGTAGGAGGAGAACGATGGGTATGCTCCACCTTCCCCTCCCTCTTCACTATCTTCCTCCAACTCATGGTTATACCGATCCAGACGTGCTGCAAAGAAAAACAATTTTACTAATGATAAACAAAACTATTATTTCAATGCAATTTTACCATATACAGTACAGTACTTTTTATGACATTTGATACAGATAATTAATGGTATAAGAAAAAAGGATTATGTTTCTATTGATCATATACATTTAATGACCTAATACTCTATACCAATTCTGCAATATGCTTTCCCACAGTCGGAGGCAGAAAGCCAGTTTAGACTTCTCAAGGTTTCCCCTAGGCTTACTACTACACCAATCTTACCCAGCATGAAACCCACAACAGTTACTTGACTCCCAGTTACTTTTTTACTACTAGATGAACAGAAGCATCATGTAAAAGGTAACCTCCCAAGCACCTCTGTGCAGCTGCAGGATTATACTACATGTATCTCTACCTATTAACATTCCCATTTACAGTTCACAAAGGCACCAACTTACTGTCAAAGTAACTAGTGTCCTCCTCATTATCTAGTTGTGGTACAAATTCTGCCTTCATCCTCAGAAGTGAATCCCAATCGACGAAAATAAAGAATGGATGTTCCTTAACCTCCAATGCTCCGCCTACAGTCCCTAACCGATCCAATGGCGAATGGTGAAGCAGAGCAGTTATCAGGTCCTTGGCATCACTAGGCACTGGCCAATCCTCCTCACTTGGCCATTCAATGTCATCGTTCACTGTGTGCGCGAAGAGTTCCTCGGGTGTTTCTCCAAAGAAGGGTACACACCCAATCAGGAATTCATAGAGAATAACTCCCATAGCCCACCAGTCCACAGGCTTGCCATACCCCTGTCTGGAAGATACACAATTCCTCAGTTCATAGCTCTCATAGTATGAGTAATTCCCTCTTAAATTTATACATTCTGAGTATGGAAAACTGCATACGATTTCCTTCGCTAAAAACTAAAAATGAAGATTACTTCTCCATAACTCATAACAGTAAATACATATCAAAATTAACTTTGAATATAGTTATACTGTACTGTACTTACAACTTACTGACTATCTGATTACTGACTACATACAGTATGTAGTGTCAAACATATAATCTACACAAGGAAATCCACTATTATCCCATCATCCCAAGAGATGTTATGGGACAATAACTGTCCAATGACCATGAATCACACACCATTTATCTTTGTGAGTCAGCACCACACTACAGGAAAGCTTCCACAGCTTCATAAAGCATAACAAGCATTTGTTTCCCTTTCACAATCTGATGCCATCTAGCATTGTTCCTTGTTTATAAACTGTTGCAATCTAGCCTTGTTCCTGTGTGTTGTACACACACACTACCTTGATTGTACCTTGATGGGGTTCTAGGAGTTCTTTTACACCCCAAGCCCGGCCCGGGGCCAGGTTCGACGTGTGAGAGCTTAATCCAACAGGAAGTTGCTTGGAGTGGCCTGCATGCCCAAGTATCCACTACAGACTGGTTGGTCTAGTACTTCTTAAAAACTAACCAGTTTTTCCATGAAGACACTACCTTTCCTTGTCGGGTAGGCAGCTTAATGCTGATCTAAAGCCCTATTCTCCGATCCCAGAATTGTGCCGACCCATAGCAAGCCTGGTTGCTTTACAGATCTATGCCAATCTATAGCTAGTCTAGTTGACACAGAGCTGTATACTGTACATCACCATCCTCTTCCTTTTCCTGAACGCCAACACTCGTCAATTTCATCCTCATTTTAACCCGTTCACCCCAGAGGTAAGGTAACCCTTTCCCTGGCTCCTGCAGGCAGTCTCATCATGCAAGTCCCTTTCATGAGTTTGATTTCAATTTTTGATATTTATACTAATAGGTCAGATATTGTTGACAAATTTATCTAGTGAAGGTACCATGGACAAGCCCAGGGAGCTACTAACAAGCCTACACCAGAAACAGTGTGCCAAAAGTAATGAAATGTCTCTCTTTGAGCGAGTGGCCCTGCAGTAGCTACTACATTTCCACAGTGTTCTCTCTTCTTCCCAATGCACTTGGTAAGGTGCATATAGGTGCACTTCGAAAATAACTAAGGAAAATAGGTGCACTTCGGTTCAAGTATGGGGTGCTTGTCTCATAATTTTGCAGTGTTCCGTTAGGTTTTGAGTGTCGTTAAACATTACTCAGAGGAAGGTCAAGAATTATTTTACTTTCATTCTATTTTAGTGAGTGATTCAGCCCAGTAGTGAATTGATCTATTATTCCATATGCAACTCATACCAAACTGAGTTATCAAGATAGCTTTATAAGGTGCTTGGCCCTGATGGGTAAAGCCAGTCACAGGAACCTGGTATATTCAGCATAGCTCCAGCAAGCAGTTATTAGGTTAGAAGGATAACTGAGAAGCCACCTCAGTGGCTTACATTTATATTTTTGGGGGGTTTACAAGTTCTCCATTTAAAAAAAAAAAAAAAAAAAAAAATCAAATTGTTTACCTTTCATTTATTCAAACTAAGTTTATAATATGTACTACCCAAAAACCGAGTCAGTTGTTGATATAAATGAAAATTTACATATTTTAAAAACAAAGCATGAAAAACCAACTTGAATAGTCACAGCTGAACCTCGGTTATACAAATATTTTTGCATTATAAAAACTTACCGTAATATAACCTCAGGTGCAATGTACTCAGGGGTCCCAAAGACTTGCTTATCCGAGAACTGCCGTGTCTCTTTATCAATATAGCCTTCATAAAGATTAGTCGCCAGTGACATTAAGCCCATCTTGCTCAGGCCAAAGTCCGTCAGTTTTATGTGACCAAGAGCAGTGATGAGCAGATTATCTGGTTTTAAGTCCCGGTGTACAATGCCATAGCTAAAAAGAGAGATTTTTCAATTAAATGCAGCAAACAGTAAAATAACATTTTAAAATACCAATATTATAAAAATAACCTAAGATTTCACTTTTTCTAAAGTTAAGAAATGCATTTTTTGTATAATTTGTCTGCTTTGATAAAATGGGTGAACTCTCTAATATCTTGATTGCAAGAAAAAAACAAGATCGAGTTCAAAAGAAAATCTCCTTCCCGATTAAGACACTGAAGCTTCCCAAGGCGTCCTGAAGGTACCACTGGATAGGTTCAAGAGAGTCACGGAAATGCAGCAAAGAGCTGTTTGGAATGGCCCTACTAAGTCATATACATGCTAGAAGAATTGGAAAAAGACTCAATATATATTTAAATGAAAACAGAAAGTTTCCCCAATGCATTCAAAAGCCTTTTCAAGCCCAACTTGACATCATGGACAGCCAAGGAACCCCTCTCACAAATCACCACCAGTACCTATACCAGTCTCAAGTCCACTGTCTTGAGCCCCATCAAATTATTATTGACAAAGAAATAGTCACACAGGGAAATCAGGGTTTTTGAATGAATAAACTGGAGCATCTTTTGTCTATCTGAAATGAATTTTCATACTCACTCAAAAAGGCTAAGTTCTGACCTATTCATTATAATGCTCCCCAAAGCAAAAATTAATTTTGAGTTGTATATTAGGGGTCTCCAATAGTTGTAGGGAAGGTTACCTTGAGGTGTTTATGGGGCTAAGCGTCCCCGCGGCTCGGTCATCGACCAGGGAAGGCAGGAGACAAGACACAGTAGAGCTACTGTAGGACACCCACAGAATGAATCCAACATGAGCAAAGCAGATTACCTGAAGAGGAGCATCAAAGTGCAAAAACATCGATGGTGCAGACAGAGGATCCTGGAGAGGAAGCGAGTGATGAAGGGCTGATAGGATGGTAAGGAAACCTGAGCTTAGATGGTTGAACAGAAAGCACAGTGGTGAACTACTGTGTCTTGGATCATTCAGCCAGATCAACATGTGAAGATGCTTGAGAGCCTGGATGTGTGTGTAACACCAGGGCTAAATCATCTGCGTAAAGGAAAAAAAAATGGGAAAGAAAAGGCTGGGAAACCTGGAGAAGACTAGGAGTAAGACTAGGAGACCCACAAAACTCTCTACCTTTGACAGGACTGGCAAAAAAAGTCTAGAAATTTTAGGAAAATATCCACCTGGGAAATGCTGAATATTTTTCAGATCCATAGGAATGAGGCCTTAAACCACTTCCCACTCAGACCAAATCAGATAAAACTTGGAAAGGTCATCCAATGACTATCATCATCCTTCTAATGTAGACAACTCTGAGGACTAAATCGGAAGAAGACAGAAGAGAGGTTTTATCCGACGTCCAATGGTTGCAACTTGACAGACTGACTGGCTGAGGTAGAACCCAACAGATACACTATAGGAATAGAGATGGATGGTGGAGTCTATCAAAAGAGGGATGCACCAAATCAAAATAAAAAGGCAGCATTTCCTAACCAGTGATGCAATCCCATAACACCAGAGACCAGTGCTCTTGGCCTGCATGGTAGATACTGGATTCAGTGTCTCTAATTCATGCTGAAAGTGTTGGTAGATGGCTAGAGAGAAATTGATGCCTGCCTAAACAAACCCCCTAAAAATTGCCAACAGAACACTCCATTCTGCAGTTTTCTTTGGTAATTTTTAAAAAGTTTGGTCCTTTAGACAGGCATCCAGCTCTCTTTAGCTATTTATCAACACTTTCAGCATGAGTTAGGGACTTGGTATCCAGTATCTATCACGGCCAAGGTAAACCGAACCCAGAAATTTTTTAACTGGTGAAGAATGTAACAAAATTAGAGAACCCCCTTTTAACACTTTCGCGCTATCTGGACGCGCCGGCGCGTCCCGTTTCGTCTAACGCTAACGCATAGTGGACATAAAGTTGAGTCCTCTTTTAAAATATTTGTATAAAATTCAATTTTTATCCGATTTACTTTGGGTTTGTTTCAAACTGCGCGCTATGAGGCTCTCTTTCTCACCACTAGGCTGCATGGTACAATAAGTTCATGAAAGGTGTGGATAACTTCGATCAAATGGTATTTTGTCCCAAACGGGTTGCAGGTGGGTGACTTTAGCCGTTTATACTGGTAATGCTTCCCCCATATCATGTATTATATGCATATGTCTGTTTAGGGAATTTTATTCCGATCAATATACAACCAAAAATAACTGTGTGCAACAAGTATAAACTTGACAAACATAACAAAAGTAAAAACATTTCGTGTGTGTTTGACGCTCACTGATATGTTCCAGCGTTGTTTTATATTTGGCGCTATTCTAACTTACGCTTTGTTGATATTTTTTACCTATGGGCACATAGAACATTCTATTGCGAACACATTGACACAAAAATGAATGACGTACATAGAAAATTAATGTCATGAGAGTGAAATAAGTATAAACTTTCAAAGCGCCGTGCGTCGTCCCGTCACCGATACCGGGTAACAATTTCACCACTTCCCACACTCTTGCGGGCGGGCCGCATCATTATTCTACGCTTATATTCATATCACCGTGTTGGGAATTTCATTGCGAGTCCATTGATACCAAAATTAACGCTGTAGAATAAGTGTGGAGGTGATTACAATCCCAAGAGTAAAAACATTTTGTTGCTGATGGGCGCTCACGGCGAGTCATCTTCGTAGTTATTTATTTGGTGCTGGTATCCCTATACGTTTCGTGACTTTTTTTACTGATGTTCTTCTAGAGAATTTTATTGCGAACACGTTGGTACCAAAATGAAATACGTAGCATGAGAACTAAGGTCAGAAGAGTAAAAAGAGTATACACATTTTTGTTTTTACGCTTAAGCGATAAAAACGCTGCGCGCACATTCGGTTGGCTGAGTGACCTTTGCGGAAAGCGCGAAAGTGTTAAAGTCTTCAGCCAACTGCAATCCAAGAGATACACCACCATTAAAATGCCTCCCTAGAAGCAATATGACAACATTAATGTTTGAAAAGATCCCCATTTGCACTGAAGCAAACTGACTATGATCTGTCCAATGGGACCTTCAGTGGAGCATTTGAGTGGAATAGCACAAAACACATTCAAGAACATTCAAAATATTTCTTAATTTTAAACTCAAATGAACACTGGGTAACAAACCTATGTAAGTATTCAACCGCTAATACAGTCTCAGCAAAGTAGAACTTGGCCATGTCTGGTGGAAGAGGCCCCATGCTCTTGAGCAACATCGCACAGTCTCCACCCTCAACATACTCCATTACTAGGCACAAATGTCGTTTGGTTTCAAAACTGCATATCATCGATACCACGAAGGGATTGTCTGTAAAGCTCATTATATCACGCTCGTTGAAAACCTGCTCCACCTGAAAGACAGAATTCGTGAGATTTGTAGGCGTCGTGTGATCTTCAATACAGCACATTTACATTAGTATTGAGTATCAACTAGGTCATCAAGAAATAATTCACATGTTAGAGTATTTTCTCTTATTCTCATTAACATTTTACTTATATTTGGCAAAAAATTATTTTAGCAACAAATTAGTGTAATTTATTCATTCTACATTGCATATTCCATGTTATGCATGAATACCAAAATTTATAGACAAGTCCTTCATTTAAAGCCAAACCAATGAGTAGACTTTTCCGTGTTTCAAACGCTGCCATAGAAGTTTCAATATTCGAGTCTAGAAGACGTAATCATAATATCAGCTGAAGAAACTATAGCTAGACTCAATGTTGCAAGAATAATTTATGATAATATTTCAAAGAAAGAAAAATATTTTGATTTATCTCAACCCTACCCGCCCCTTCACCTCCATTCCCAATATCATCATTTCTCTACTCCCCTCAGTCCTCAACACTCCCATCTCTGTCAATGCCCCAAAACTCTCCATACCCTTCCTCCCCCTCCCCCCTGGGGAAGGACGGCTCAGGATGGTATGTAACAATGTACATGCAATATGTCAGACTAGTTACTACATTTAAAACAAATTCGAATCATAAAGAGTAATTTCTGAATTAGGTTAATGCAAAATAGTGAAAGAAATACACTACAAAAAAAAAATTCTTAACATATACTTTCTACCAATGGCCCAGTATTCCTTATCAATTTCATCCAAATTCATTCGACCATTTTTGCATTATTTTTGCCCACATAAATACACTGTCTAACATAAATGTTGACTTTTGCTCTGACAATTACAAATCTCTAAATGTGTACCATGACAAATTCACTGGCCTAATATAATATTTCCACAAAATTTAATCCCAAACTGATCCATTGTTAGCTATTAGTCTATAAAGTGTCATCCTGGCCATGATTCCCTACCTTGATAATTAGCATATTTTAACATACCTGATTTCTAAGCATTAGGTTGTGCTTGCTGATTTTCTTCATGGCAAACCGCTCTTTACTGATTTTGTGTCGAACAAGATAAACTGCTCCGTATGCTCCATTGGATATGAGTTTAACATTCTCATAATCCTCTTCTTTAGGAGAGCTTTTAGAAGGTGGACTTGAGGAGTAGGTGGAAGACTGTCCCGGAGAGTATTCTGAATTGGAAGTTTTTCGAGTTGTCGCCCCACTGGTTGCACTTGTGCCACTTCCTGTGCTGTCTTCTGCATCACCATCCCCCGCCAAGTCATCACTCAGCTCTATAAACAATTACATTTTGTTTATTATTATTTCAAGATTCCCAATTAAAAATCTTAACTTATCATAAGGTCTTAGTGTACAAAAATTACCACAAGAATTACAATCAAATTAATTTTAAATATTTAAGATTTGATCAGACTAATCATGCTTGTTTGTTAATCAAAAGTTGCAACCACTCACCAGCTAAGGGATCTCTATTGAGGCCCAATTTAGTGATGATATACTGAGGAATGTCCGTTTTGATGCCCTGGCTGGTTCTAGCCTGACCTTCGGCTTGCTCAAGTAAATGGTAGAACTCTTCAGGATCAAACTCCAAGCATTCCAAGAGTCTGGCTGGTCGAGATACAATAAGAAGCAGCTTCTTTATAAGGGATGTGAGATGTGCAGCAGCATCTGGCGATTTGTCACGAGTCTGAAATAAAGCAAATTATGTATTAAGAAAGCTACAAAGCAATTCTTTATATCTATAGCCCCAGTGTATGGCTTCCTCCTAAAAGTGAGTTAGTGGCAACAGCAGAAATTTCTCCACATTACAAAAACATGTCACTATCAAGCTTATTAATCCCTCTCCAGACCCTTTCTTTCAAAAAATCTTCCACTTTCCATTCCAAGCTCCTGATTGTCTGCCTTTACAATATGACCCTCTTATGTGCACTTCTCATGCATCCTACTAACACATCCATACCATACATGTGTACAGCACTCCATTATGGTGAATAACTAATGTAGCAATCCTATAATTGCAAAGGACTGTGTTTAATACCATGTACTGAATAAAAACATCTAATATATATATGCAAATACTTTAAAATTATAATGCTCTAGATTCACTGAAATGAGATTAATTATTACACATGATACTGCCCGTTAACCTTGTTCATATACCAGCTAAATTAAACAAATTTCCACATGCTCCAGTTATATACTGTAATTTACAGTTATACTTGCTACCAAGGTCACTCCCAAATGATTTTAGTAACTTAGAATCTGCCACAATGGGGCTATGGCCTCAATATGATAGGGATCTTCCTCATACCATCATACATATGACAGGTCAAATGCAAAGGCATCCTCCAGATATTGCACAAACACTAAACGAAATTAATTGAAAATTTAAAACTTATTTCTTAATGAGTTATCTACTTTATTATCAATACTATAATAAGTACATGCATGAATCCTAGTGCATAGGTAATTATTTTACACTCATACACTCGAAGAGAATGAATCACACTGGAGGCGTGTTATGAGTGAGGTACTACAGGGCTCGGTTCTTGCACCAGTAATGTGCATCGTCTATATAAAAAATCTACGTATCTGTTGGAAGACGAGAGACTTTGACGACTGTCTTGCCCTTCAAGATGACCTTGACAAAGTACATGTATGGAGCAACACTTGGCAAATGAAATTCAATGTGAATAAATGCCATGTTTTGTGAAATGAAATAAAAGAAAATAGGCCACACACAATCTACAAATTATATGAAAAGGCATTAAAGAACTGATAAGAAAAATCTAGGAGTGGTTCTGGATAGTAGACCGTCACCAGAGAACCACAAAAAAGATTGTGGTAGGAGCATATACTATACCTTTCAACTTCAGAATTAATTTTAAGTACATGGATAGTGAAATATTAAAGAAAATGTTCACAACTTTTGGGAGACCAAAACTGTAATAAGCCGCAGTTGTTTGGTGCCCATACCTCAAGAAGGAATATAAAAAAACTGGAAAAGTTCCAAAGATATACTCCGAAATGGCTTTCGGAACTGAAAAACTATAACTATGATGAGAGGCTAGAGGTGTTAAATACTGTACTGTATTCCAAAACTAGAAAATAACCGAGGTGACATGATTACTACATGCAAAACAGTAACTGGAACCGACAAAACTGATGAGGAGGACTTCTTGAAATATGTAACTTCAAGAACAAGAGGTTATAGATTCCAACTAAGGAAACAGAGGTGCCAACAAAATATTAGAAAGTTCTCCTTTGCCAACGGAGTAGTATATTTTTGGAACACGTTAGGTAAGAAGGCAGCGAATGCCAAAACCGTCTGTTGTTTCAAAGCCTTATATGACAAGGGTCCTGGGACGACAGGATATCATAAGCATAGATCATCCTGTAACTACCTACCTACCTACCCCTGTATACCTGTACACTTCAGGGGTTGAGCTTTGTTGCAAATAAGCATACCACAAGAACCTGGATGAAATACTTACAATTTGAATAATTGCAATTGCAAGTATTAGCATTTCATGCAACAATACTTCTGCAACGTACCTCACACAGCAGTTTTTCCAGGTTTTCGGAGAGCTCATAAAAGTATCTGCTCGTTATAAGTTTTTCTTGCGATTTTTGAAGACAATCCTTGGCCATTTCTATCACTTGATGGTGGACAAAGCGAGCAATTGCCACGCCATCTTGGGCAATGTCGGAACTTCCTTCCACTTCCAGAACCTTGTTAACCTCGATGAACGTATTCAGTCTCTCCTCCATTTGTTGTGTGGCCTGTCGAGGTAATAACCACATACAAACAACTTTCGCATTTATCTAAAAAGTTAAGATTTAATGCAGTATATCATTTATTATTTTTTTTTTAGAGATTTCATACCTTTGAACTTCTATTCAAAAGATCACATTCCTACCTTTGGAAAGCGTTCTTTGTACAAAGTGTTCATCATGACAATCTCGTTGTCTACCACTGGAGATCGAATTGGACTACTGCACAGGGAATAAAAAGTGTCATTAATAAGAAAAAATATAACCATACATATTTAGACAATATGAAAGAAATTAAGTACTGTAGTTATTAATAAGCTCAAATACAAAGAAAAATTATATTCCCTTAAGAATAAAACAGTAATTCTGTCTGGTTATAAAAAAAATATATATATATATATATATATATACACATACACAGTACAGTATATAGTCACTACCATCTTATCGACTTTTTAAAAAAATATAAAAAATCTTCCACTTCTATTTTCTGCTTAACACTGTATACCAGTGTAATACCATCATTGCCGTTGACAAGTATACTACTTTTCAAACATGTTAAAAGATTATGATTATTCAGCTCAATAAATAATACATTATTTCAGTTTACTTAGCTTTCTTTCAAAATTACTGCCACCAACACTATCATAAATACAGTATACAGTACCTAAGCCCTTTCCTAATTTCCCACCAAACAACTTTTCTATATAATTTTCAACCACGCAATTGTGACTGTCTACATACAGGTAATGAATGCTTAAGGAATCTTACCCAATTGTTTCTATAATGCCTTTTAAAACACAGATTATGAACCTGTCTTTTCAAACCATGTTAAATGTCCTAATCTGACCACCTGAGCCACCAAGGCACACTATACTGTACTAATGCCTATCTAAGTAATCGAGGCATGCTACACTAATGGCCATCGGAGCCATCGAGGCATGCTATAAGTACTACTGCATATCACAGCCATCAAGATATGCTACACTAATGCTTGTCACACCCACCAAGACATGCTGTACAAGTACTAACAGCATTGAAAACAGTTTCTCGACAAATTTCAACTACTTTATCTTATTACAAAGTTAAGCAGGGGCATGCTTAAAACTAGGCATGCAGTCCATTAGAGGACAAAGGCTGCACTCTTATGACTCAAAAATGTGCCTTAGAGGGAAAACATTCTCCTGACAGCCATGTTGACTGATAAGCTCTTCCAGTAATTTTTAGAAACATGTTAAACAAATACATATAGAAGAATCCAGATAATGTGATGGGTGCAAGTCTAGAAACATTATTATATACTACATAGTGAATACTATTATCAACCATGGAAAAAATAAGATGCATTCTAGGAAAACAAATTAATTATAAATGTACTGTAGTCTATAATAACAAAACAATTATGCAAAATGGATAACCTCTGAAAATATTAATTCAAATATAAAATAAATTAGGTGTTAATAATATAAAAAATTTCAACTGGACCCAGCCATACATAAAATAGGTACCATATAGGCATCATTCCCTCCACCTTACTAGCAAAATTCATTTTAATTGTGTTGGTATTTTAACTTTTATTCTACTTGGTAAACTACAAATGTTTAGAGTATTGTACTATCAGTGTAGAGTACTTCTGTAAATTTATTTTGTACACATATTTTAGAGATCTTAAAACTCTTATCAATGTAGAATCGAATCAAACACTCTAGATATATATATATATATTTTTTTTTTTCACCGAGTCATGCTCAATAACTGTACAAAACTGGGATCCAATTGCAGTACTGTATATGCAAGACTTCCAATCATTTCAAACTGTTAAATAAAGGCCTTTGAAAGTCAACATCTGAGTCTAAGTACAGAGCAATTGGTGCATTTCCCTAAAGTGGATATCTTAATTCAGTACAGTTGCACAATGCCAAATTTGATGAAATTCCTTCAGTAATTATTGTTAATTTATACGGTATATTCATTACAATAATTTTTGTTTCATTAGAAAGCATGATTAAAAAATCCATAATCGCACAAATTAAATTTGACACTGTTTGCATCATCGGGCCTACTCTGTAATTTGGTTTTATGACAGAATATGCGGCATCGGTCCGCGAAAGTGTTAATGGCCAAAATTGCAGTTTTTATAATTTTAAACTATCACCTTTTAATAGATCTCAAAAGCACAAATGTGACCCATATGGCCTTTGGGGGACTCTCAGTTTGACATGCCTGCATTAGGCAGTGAAGTGGTGGAGGCAAACTCCATACACAGTTTCAAATGTAGATATAATAGAGCCCAATAGGCTCGGGAACCTGTACACTTGTTGACATGACAGTCGAGAGGTGGGACAAAAGAGCCAAAGCTCAGCCCTCCCACAAGAACATTTAGGCGAGTACAACTAGGCAAGTACTACACCTGTCCCCAACAGCAAGAAACTAAACCAAATTTTGCTATTTTAAATTTGCCTCTGTTCTTGGCATTACGCTGAATATATTTTTTAAATTGTATACATTGGTAGAAAATATTTCCAATACTAAAAACCAGCGATGAATATAATGAAATGCCATTTTCTGGGTGAGCCCCGAGAGGGTTCCTGAAGATGTCTGAACTGATATGTGCTATATTGGCCCATATATCTGTGGGCGCCTGACAGCTGAGTGGACAGGGCTTCGGATTTGTAGTCCTGAGGTTCCGGGTTCGATCCCCAGTGGAGGCGGAGAAAAATGGGCAAAAAGTTTCTTTCACCCTAATGCCCCTGTTACCAAGCAGGAAACGGGTACCTGGGAGTTAGACAGCAGCTATGGGCTGCTTCCTGGGGGTGTGTAACAAAATGGAGGCCTAATCAAGGACCAGGTCGCGGGGGGACGCTAAGCCTCGAAATCATCTCAAGATGACCTCAAGATATTAGTTTGAGGTCATCGGTCACAGGAGTTCTTATGCCTACAGGAAACAATGAGCCAGAACCTCGTCCCTTCAGAGAGGCACAAGGAGCAATGGAATATGAGCACTTTACATTTAAAATATGTCATAATTGCCATGGACCAGGAAAGGACCCAGAAAGGTAGGTACAGTAAATCAAAACAGACTACTGTCTGGTTAACTTGTGCAATCTATATCTCAAAAGATCAAAATAACTCCCCATAGAAAAAACAAATAGGCAAACCCTTCATGCGACTAGCACTTCCACTCATTAGCGTTCCCCCCACCCCCTGTAGGAGGGGGAAGGGTGAGCCGGCAGCCCACCACTCCACTTCTTGAACGATGATAAGTCGCTGACTGGAGGGAGGGAGGGAAGGTGGGTGTCAGGGAGACCCCGGGGCTCACTCAGAAAATGGCGTTTCATAACATTCATTGCTGGTTTTCTGTGGAAAGCCCTGTTGGCTCCCTGAAGCTAACTACCCAAAGATAAGTAAAAAGTAAAAGGAGGAACTTACCCAAGAGGCGGCAGCACCGCAGGTCTAAAGACATAAAAGAGACAGACGGCTGTGACAGGCACCCAAAAGTCACACACGGCCAGGAAGGAACCAGAATGTTCACTCGATACCTGGTATTCTTCCAAGAATACCTGCCACTGCCTAATCCTCGAGATCAACAGACAAGGAATGAGTGAAGTACAAGCGAGGGAATAAGGCCCACAAGATTCTGGGTCAGTGGTGTCCCCGACCCAACAGGCAGCCTGACGGAGGCAGTACAGATGATTGTTTTCCCCCAAGGTGGGGACAACGAATAACCTTCAACTTCGCACAAGGCGAGAGCGGGCTCGGAAGAAATAGCCATTTTATAACCGAGCCCACAGGGGTTTTCCCAGAGCCTGTAGGCATGAATTAGCTCTATGGGAAGCCCAGACACTGAAGCTAGTTAAGCCAGTAGAACCCTGTCAGGTAGCAGGCAAACTGACCAGCAGCAGCAGCTATGAAACCTTGTGGAAAACAGGTGGATTACCAACACAATCTAGGCTTGCCAAATAAGAAGCTAAGCAGACCATCACCATCTAAACCAGGCAAAAATGCCAGTGAACAAAAAGAAAATGAACCCCCCCCCCCCCAAATACACACAACAATCTGGTAGTAAGAAAGAAACATCAGCCGCTGCGTTGAAGTAAAGCTAGCTGCACCAGCCGCAGTGCGCCCCACCCAGCCAATAGCACTCCCCTACCCGGGGCAAGGCTGAAAGCCATAGACCCCCGACATACCCCAAGGGCAAAGATAACAAGCGATGAAGGCCTCAAACGGGGAGCGATTCCCGAATGCCCCAGGGAAGATAATCCTGACATGCAAGGGCAGCATTCACAGAGCACCTAGGGAAGGTCACCCTAGGTGCATGCTGCTCCTGTACGCTAAGACACCTGGCCACAACACAGCTGGAACAGATACACAGGGCAAAAATCCAGAACAGAAACTTGAAGCCAGAGGTGACTGAAGTGACCACCAGCTCAACAGTTCAAGAACTGGAGTGGTGAGCCAGCTCCCCCTCCAGGGAGGGGGTACAGCCTTGGGGGGGGGGGGATAACTACAAGTGGTTAGTTGCATGGAGGGTTGCTTGTTTGTTTTCTTTCTAGGAGAAGTATTCATCTTTTGGGACATAGATTGCACAGATTAATCAGACAGTGATCTGATTTGATTCACCTAACTTTCTGGGTCCTTACCAAGTCGATGGCAAATATGACATACTTTAAATGTAAAGTGCTCATATTCCATTGTTCCCTGTGCCTCTCTGAAGGAACGAGGTTCTGGCTCATTGTTCCCGGTAGGCATAAGAACTCCTGTGACTGATGACCCCAAACTAACTCATATCTCATGAGTTAGTATAGCTCATATCAGCTCGGAGGGCTTCAGGGAGCCAACAGGGCTTCCCCACAATAAATACAACAAAAATAGAAAAAATAAAACAAAATCTTTTGGTATGCACAAACCAAATTAGCCTGGATAATACAATTTAGCCTGCATAATTTCTCTCTGTGACCTGTTCTGGTCTTCACAGGCCCACCCCATTAACATGCTTCTCTCGACAGCCTTACCCGCCCCTCCCACTACCTCAACCAAAATTAAAATTAACAAAATTGAGAGCAATCATTTCAAGCAATCTACAATACTTTACCAAATCACCTCAACACCCCCTATTCTACTGCCACAACAGTGACTTCCACAAACAAAATTAAACCACTACAAATCTAGCAAAAATTATGTGATTAAAAAGTCTCTTGCACATTCAGTTTCCACATACAGTAGTTATAGACATGTGGCCCATAGTTATTGGGTGGTGCCTGCATCCTCTTCAGACAGCCAGTGTAGCATCAGTATACAGTACTGTATATATTTTCCCTTCCCATAATGCAACATCATTATATACATTATTTTTTCCATCTTCATTCCATTGTTTTAACATGTCCTCGCCTCACAGTACTATATTAATTATTGTACAGTATTAAATTCATCACTCGCAAACCTTTTAAACATCTCCATTTAAACTTCAGCTGCCTTAAAACAAATATCTTTACTTTCTGCCCCCCTTCTGTGCACAGCTTTACCTTCCTAGCACACGCACCAGTGAAACTTGCCATATATTGTCAACTGATGGGGGTCTGTTTATACACTACTTAATGATATAGTAATCTGCACGCATTCTAATACCAAGACATCTTACTGTATGTGATTATAATGCATCTGAAAGCATGCCTCAAAATCTTACTCATACTACAGCACCAATTTTCTAATAAATAATGCCTCAATTTGTATAACCAGAATAAGAGAGTAGTGACTATATTTAAGCACACAAAAAGCCATTACAACTTTATATACACAATATATAAGCAACAACAACTGTACTTGTGCACAAAGCACACCAAAGTGAAAACAATTAAAAATAAAATCTTTAAAACATTTCAGAATTTATTTTTATTACAAATTAAAGACATAAGCAAGTAGCTACATTGATGTTGTTTAATTTAAAACCAATGACCACATTTTCATAAAAACACCAATAATAATTTTGGTCAAAATACAGCAATTGACGAGAAAAAGTCAGGAATTTTTTGCATTGCAAGCTTCATAAATATACTGCGGTACACAGCTCAACACACACATAGAACTGAAACTAATAAAACACCGCCACATACCAAATAAAGTGCATTACTAAAGTGACGCGAGTGCAGCATTAACTAAGCCATTTGCATAAATGCTGTATCTATTGTTCCTGTCTACGAGTATCCACCTCCCATTGCTAGCGAATCAAGATGCATATTATTGCAGATGCCATAAAGGCTATGCACCTTTGCTTTGAATTCTTAACAATTGAAAGGTGAAACCCTAAAACAGTGATGCCATCAGAGGTACCGAGTCTTGAAAACTAAATACTGTACACTCTAAAGCTTTGATACAAATCACTAAGAAAACCTTTGGGCTTTAAATACTAAAGGCAAAAGAGCAACATGAAGCATTTCACCATTGTGCCCAAGGTTGATCAGTTAGTGCTAGTGAAGCAACCACAGTTCTCTGATATTGAAATGAAAATGTCTTTAAAGAGAAAATCTAAGCAGGCATAATTTGGTAGAAAAACAGATGGATGAAAAGGACAAAATTCAATATACTGTACTGATTTGATACAAATTTATGTTAAAATTTCAATTAACAGCATCTATAAGCAACAAAATTACTTATTACTGATATGAATACTTGTTCCACAAACTAATGGAAAATCTTAACATTATTTGTTCACGGGGAAAGCGTTTTACAGTAATACGTTTTCTAACAAATGGGAAATTAAGGCCAAAAATATTCAGCAATATTTACTTTACACGTGGTGAGCATATATATAAATATATTTTCCAGAAGTGTCATTAGGAGCGAGGGACAAGATCTCTCCAGGAAACTTTGGCTAAATCACAGACTGTTCTGATCAGCTTGTCTTTTATTCGTAGTAGAGACTAGCTGTTTCAAACCATAGGGTGTAATGTTGAAATTAACAACAGGAGTATTTTAGAACTTACTATTTAATACATTAAAACATATAAACTTGGGCTGATTTAATACATTGTTCTATTAACATATAATTCAAGCTTGCCAATCACAGCCCTTTTCCAATCTCTACTACGCTACTGCAAATCCCCCCCCCCCCACATTTCATCACTACCGAAAAATTAACTTGCAGAATTCTATTGAAAATTAAAAGTTTTAATGCATGAAATAAATACCGAATGCCTCATACATTTTATTTAATTCAATTTCTAACACTTATTCCTGAAGCTTGCCATATCGTGTAATGGAATGTAGTTCTGAGCACGAGTTTCGAAAGTGCAGTTTATGGGTGCTGACAGCAATTTGGAATAATGTATGGGTGCCACTGGCAATTCAGTACGGTGTATGGATCCCAATAGCAATCAAATGAAGTGTATGGGTGCCAATGGCAATTTGCTACTGTCAAATTTACATATGCTGCCAATTTTATTAATATTTGTGCACCCCTAGCATTAATGCTGGCATTATGTCCACTCCTAATTATTATTATTATTGTTATTATTATTACTGTATTATTATTATTACTATTACTATTTTTTTTTTTTACAATTCTTGCATTAAACTTCCTCTATCATTTATTGTACAGTTCTTTTAGCTACTTATTCCCTCTCCCAACTTCTATCACTCAGACTTGTTGCATTACACTCCAGTAGGTATTTTTCTGACCATGCTTGTAGTCTGGTTAGGTCCTCCTGCATCACCTTCAGTTGTAATCCCTCTCATCAGTTACACATCTTCAAACTTTTTATCAAGAGACCTTACCTCATCAGGTAGGTCATTCATGCATGCAAGTAACAATAGGGGATCCAAGGACAGAGCCCTTTTGATCTCATTTACCACTTCTTTCCACTTTTGACACTATGACACTGCTTCCCATCTGTCGGATACTCTAGTGCTTGCCTTCCCTTTTATTCCAGCCCCGCTTCTCAATTTTATGTATTGGTCTGTAACTGAAAACGTCAAAGGTTTTACGGCTGGCTAGGTACACGTGATCCATCCCGCGTTATTTTGGAGGCTGTTAAAGTAAAGAACTATCAGGTTCATCGAACACAACTTGCCCCCTCGAAACCTATGCCGAATTAAAATTCTGTCATCTCCAGATGTTCCATGACACCCTAATTATTCTTTGTCTGCAGGGAATACAAAATGGCGACATTAGTCTGCTTTTGTTAATAAACTTAAGTATATTGTGTCGCCCATTTTTTTTCTATATGCTGGTCAGCAATCTCAGCAATTTACAGCAAAAGAAGCACACAGACTGATCTCAAACAATAAAAGGAGGAAGCCGTATTAACTAGTAATCCTAGATTAAGGCAGAAACCATATTTACTCCTACCAAAGATCAAGATAATTTCTGAAGGCAGGGTTCACAGATACTGGAACAAGTGATTGTCTTTGCTACTTATCTCTTTTTGGCAGGCTCTACACATGTGTTAATTAATATTTTCATCAGGTTGTGAGGCAGTTGTTGAGCCAGGGTTAACCTACTATCTGGAGCCGCCTCTTGTGCTACAGAATAATTTGTCAATTACCACTTTCTTGGTACAGTACTCTTTTGTTCCTGTCTTCCTTGTACCGCACAATACTACACTTCCCAAACTGAGCATGCTATCTAAAGTAGTTTTCATCCATTAGTAATTTATAATTCTCAATACAAGCTAATGATATGTTTCACATATATATAGCTCAAACATTAAGCATTTTCCAGAGATACTTCTAGTGCTGCTGTATTCAAACCTAAACCTACACACATGGGCAGTCACTAATGCCTGAAACATAAATAATGTGGACAACTCACTAAAAGAATGTTTCATAATGGAAAAGTAGTATTAGAAATAATAGTACTGCAATAACATGGCATCAATAAATAAAATCAATGGAAAAAATGAGCAATCAAGTGTCTTATTCCTCTTTAAAAAAGACTCGGATCTCTGATTACATCACGTGGCAAACTGTGACAATCCAAAGAGCAGTAGACAGCAAGGGATTGGTGCTTCCCAATGGGTAACTAAAATGAGCAGACAGGATAGCAAATAAAACGAGATAACTGTCATGGAACACTGGCAAAAGAGATGGGATAGGGAGAGATTATGTGAGTTTCATATCTTACTCAAGTGTTGAGATGCACAGCCAGGCCAGGCTAGAGCCGCACAAAGTGAAAAAAAAAAAAAAAAAAATAATAAATAAATTACTGTCAAGTCAACCAAACTCATTACAAAAGTATCTATGTGCTACTAAAAGCAGCAGATTCTCTCTAGCCTTTTAAAGCACATGATGCATTTCAATTTGTATCTATCTAGTTCACCTGAAAAAAAGGACTTTGAAAATGCTGTGGCTTCGAAAATAAATTAAAAGGGGCTTTCGCGTATTGTACATACTGTAATTTTGTTTTGGAATACAGATTAGAAGTTATAGGTAGGATAAGTAAATAACTACAAGTGGGCTTTATGTCAGAATGATAAAACAAGTTGACCAATGAAATAAACACCTTGGTCCATGTGATGGTGGATCATTGTGAAAGGCGAGGAGGAGGAAGGAGGAACCTCTCGGGCAAGCAAACACAGTAAAGGAACATTAGTAATTTCGGGTGCAGTACGAATATACAACTCGTACATTGCAAATCATCCTCTCTTTTTACCAATTTCTGACCAATGAAAATATCTATCACATAAGGGAGAAAAGGAAAAATTGAGTCATGTCCACACACCTCTTCTTACTTATATGATTGCTAATGCTTAGTGTCTACTTCTATTGCAAATTAATGTCTGTCAAGCATCTGGGTTAACAAAATAAGATAAATCTAACTACACTTTCTTAAGCCATCTACTCCATTGTAATGCTGCTTGCTGTGTCCCATCTTTCAGGAAAAAAAAAATATGCTGTTTCTAATACAAATTTCTGGTTAGTTCTTCTGACTGTAATATCTTCTGATTTGGAATGTCACCAGTCTTTTTAAAAACTCAAATATAAAGGCAGAAATGTATTTGAAACCATTATTATTGTTGCATTTCTAGCTGTATTAGGATGGGCTGTACTTCCCCAGAAGTGTTGGTATTGTAGAAAAATATGGGGAGAGCCTAGAATTGAAGCCTTAATCTAATCAAAGTGAAAACTGTCATCATCAGCTTTGTAGGAGATTACTCTCTAAACTACAAATATGTAGAGTTTCAACATCACGTCATTACATTAGGTCAATAACTTCCTCCTAGTGAATTTTGCTTTGTTTACAATCTCAAAAGTTAAATTACAGATTCATTTTCATATATAGTACAAGTATTTTTCACTTTTTTTTTTTTTAAGATGCCCTAAGCAAGCTTCTCCATATTTATATTTTTATACATATTGCTTCCAGGTTTATTCCTTCAGAATCCTGTTTATAAACTATGAAATGATTGCCATGCCCTACCAACCATATTACATGGACTAATTTCTATTCGTAAATATGCACCATTTTCTTACATATTTCTTACATATTTCTTGCACATTTCTTCAATTAGCTTTAGATTCTTTGTTTGGTATAGTCCAGAGGAATACTGTACATGGAGTCATGATAATAACTAATCTCTGCCTAAATTGAGATTTAATGAAAGTTAAGTCACTTATAGTGCATTATGGTGCTAAAGAGATTCTTTCATTAATAGTGGTTATAAACCTGAAAACTTAGTCCACCAATATTGACACTATCTTATTTCTTTGAATTCATTAACAAATCAGAAAATTCTCCTATACCTGTCAAAATGATTTAGAAAATACAGTGCAACCTCAGTTCGGCAAACTACAGTACAGTATATGGGACCAACCCTAATTCACTGGAATGAGGGATTCATTGCAAACAGAGATGCATCTTAAGAAATTTGTGAGAAAAAAAAATTCAAGGCAAGAAAAATATATTGCTTCAGTGTTTCATTCTTCTAATGTCTCTTCCATCTACACAAATCATTAAAATATGATTGAAGTCATATTAAGATTTTAGCAAGACAACTTGTGTAGACTGATTTAACCACACCTACCATATTTGCCATGCCATAGCCTCAAAGCCTCGTTTTCAGAGATAAAATGACCCATATTTTACTGAACAAAATCCTCTGCAACTAGATATAAAAAATAACCATATAATTTTGTTTTAAATATGCTTGATGTCTTTGATGAGGCCTGCAACTCTTTCTTCTAATCTTGTGTCCATCTATGAAAATTATTATGAAGGTGATTGGAGCCCTACTGAGTGACCATTCATGCCCTCATATTTCCCCATGCTCAATGGGCTGATTTCACCAAGCAAATCTTTATTTTAACACATGATATGACAGACAACTTTCCCACCACTCTGTGAACTCTATTCCCAACATCCTAAGCAAATCTGCACATCCTGGCCCCCCACTTCAGCAAATTCTTGCTTATTGAATCCGTGAATAAATCCATCCAGCAAAGTGTACATTCCAACCAGACATTTGCCGAATCTAGGTTCGCTGAATCAAGGTTCCACTGTACAGTAAAGGTTAACCTACAGTTTTTGTGTCGTTATTAGACAAACATATATTTTTGATGAAGTGGAAATAATGAAGTGAAGTGTGATGCAAAGTGGTACAGATCTATGGGATTAAGTCACTGATATTTCTCATTATCACACAACAGAACAATTTAAAGTCAGAAAATAAAAAATCCATTTCCCACATGCTCCTGTGATGAAGTCTGTAGTATAAATATCTTTATAAATAACACAATGGAACTACCCAGGAACAATTTTTGTTTCTGGGTAGTGTGCTACTTTCTGATTCCTTATGCCCTACA
>NC_091197.1:4858455-4863455 GCF_040958095.1 Procambarus clarkii | reverse complement strand
GTTATTTAGTTTGATCTATGAAAATAAAAAATATTTTAGACTATTGTTATAATCTTTAACCTCCTACCACAGTAGAACTTTATGCAAGAAGCATTAAAAGCAATCCGAGATTGTTATTGATGACAAAAATCCTGCATTGATAAGAAAAAATTCTTATCACTAACACTGGCAGATATTTTGCAAGCAAAAAAAGCATTAGGGTATGAACTGACCGAGACATTGGAGGAGCCTGGCGTTGTGCCATAGCCAGACGATGGGAGGGAGGCCACCGACCAGCGACGCCCATCTCGGCTCTTGGGAGCAAATGCAAAGTGCTGTAATGGAGACATGTTCCGAGGAGACTCCATGGGGCTACCTGTTGAACCATTTATTGATTTTAGTGATGTGATGCAACATCATTAAAAACTTTTACTCTTGTAATTTAAAGAAATTGTTCAAATATCAAATAAGTGGGATACACACACAAGCCTGAGACCTGGAACTTCAATAACAAGAGGTCATAGATTTAAACTAACTAAACAAAGTTGCCGAAGAAATATAAGAAAATTCTCTTTTGCAAACAGAGTGGTAGACTGTTGTAACAAGTTAGGTGAAAAGGGGGTGGAGGCCAAAACTGTCAGTAATTTCAAAGCATTATATGACAGTGCTGGGAAGACGGGACACTACGAGCGTAGCTATCATCCTGTAACTACACTTAGGTAATTACACTTGGGTATTTACACACGACTCGTACACACGAATGGTTATACAGTATGAAAAAATAACTGGAGCAGGACGTGGATCAAACCAGCATCCTGGGTAATCCCAGATGCACACCTTAACCCATGGACCATGATATAATAATAATTTATTTACAGAAATGTACATACATATGATCACGAAGAGAGGAAAATATATAGGCAAGACAAGTACAATGCATTAAGTACAATATGCAGTGCGTTTTGGGCACTGGAGCAGTGTCATGGAATTAACTCGCTTCATGGGTTTCCCCAAGACACCTGCATTACCCCACTAGAATCTTTTGTAACACTCCAAGATGAGGACTTCCTTAACATGTACTCTTCTTAAGCTTCCCCCTAAGACTTAAATTAACATGTTTCATCTGAACAAGTTCCCCATGAGAGAAAGTCCACTTCTGGGTTTTAAATGTATTATATCTCAACTGTCTACAATAGAAGTTCTGACAAATGGTCTTCAATTGACTAAATTTTACAGCAGCAGTAGAAACATGCTTAAGACTCGTACTAATATGGAAAAGGATAAAAGGGTGCAAATTAAAACAAGACAGTGCTTGCTTACAAGGTCATCTGGTCAGCCTGGTTGACCAGACGACCAACTGGGAGGCCTGGTCGGAAACCAGGCCACGGGGTCGTTGATCACCCACAAGCTACACAAGGTAGCCACAAGGTAGGTAGCCAGGTAAACAAAGCAAATTATTGAGTTACCCTGTGTATAGAGCAGCAGTTCTCAACCAGAGGGATACATAGCCCCAAGTTGAGAACCAATGGTCTAGAATGACAAGAATGGCTGAATAAATATACAGTAATTACAGTATTGATTTAAAATTAAAATCATGCAATGCCCAGGAGCCGGAACAAAATGTGTATTATAACTAAAAAATAATCCCAAAATACTATCTACTGTACTATTTAAAAATCAAATGCAAAAGCTACTTCTAATATTGGGTCTTTGCACAATGGTTAAGGGAGATGGAATCTTCACTAATATTTTGCTAATTTGCATGGTATTGGACACAGTATGTCTATTTTCATTGAAAATCTGAACACATTGAAAATTGACAACCCAAATTAAATCTTCAAGAATGGGAAATCAATCTTGACTCAAGTTTAAGATGTCACAAACCCTACTGAACTTTGAGCCATAGACAATATACCCACACATTGAACCCAAATTAGAGACTCAGAAAATTCTGTATTCACCAAGAATTGCAAAAGAATACTGTAGTTCTAAGTATTCTCTGGAGATAAAGCTTAGATACTGGCTACATCTCAGAAGCTCTTAAAAACAAGTGAAACAGCTCTGCTTCACAAAGATGAAAGCAACGCAATAGGAAAAATTATGGGTCAATATCACTAAAATCACACACCATAAAAAACTCATTGAAAGCATGCCAAGATGCTAGATTAAAAAACACACCGATTTGTGACTACGTATTACACAAAAGTGGGCAACATGGCTTTAGAGCAGGACATGCCTAGCTCTCTCAGTTGCTTTGGTCTTTGACATGCTGAAAGACAGATAAAAGGCCCGTGTAATATATGCACACTTTATGAAGGCCTCCGGCAAATATGACCAAGATATAATAAAAAACAATGTAAATGAAAGGAACAGCTTTAACCCAGCACAAAAATTAATGTTAGAAGCAGACAAAGTAACAAGAACCTGGCTGAAAATTAGATGCTCAACCCAAACATCTGAAAATAAAAGAAGTGATGAGGTTTCAGTCCATCCTGGATGTCTGAGACAGTGGTATGGTCTTTCGTGAACCACAAGCCACAAAAGTGAAATTGGGAACCTCTGTAGTGCAAAGCTCTTTGCTCCAGAATACTAATTTACTCTAAAATTTGAAAGAAAGAAGCATCCATAGAGTACATGACAAACTTCCAAACTGATTTAAAGCAAATCTTACAGTGGGCCATAGAAAGCATTAGATTTTTTAATAAAGAAAAGCCAGCTCCTGTGCCAAGGATAAATTGAAAACATTACAACTGGAACCCTATACAAAACAGTCAAAATATAAAATATTTTAAAAGGGGAAAAAGTATACCCAAGAGTTATAGTTATCGTGTCAGAGGACCTCATGTTTAACAGAGATATGTTTATGTTTAACTAAGAAAATTAATATGCCAGATAACTATAATCTTTCAGACAAGAGATGCCACTCAATGATAAAACCAAGACATTTAGTACTCTTGAGTGACATACTGTTTCTCATGGTTTCCTGACCAATACAGTGTCAATCATTTTAACAACATATAGCCCATATAGCAATGGCTGCAGATGTCCACTCTTGACCTTATGAATGGATGAAGTGTGCAATAAAGAATACAATACTGTACAATAATGTACATTTGGACTAATGAGCCTTCTGCATACTACTTCCTATACTTTTAACTTTTGTGCTACAGGTGTGACAAAACTACTGTATATCAAACTTACTACACCTCACATAAGTACTGTGCTGTGCCTAGAATTGACTACCAGTAGCTTTATGTCATTTTAAATGACTATACAGTACTGGTAACAGAAAGAAGTACAGTAACTGACTTACTATGGCCAAGGGAGAGGGGCTGTAGATAAGTCATAATACTGTGGCAGAAAATTAGACGCCTAAGCCACAAATCTGACGATGCTTTGGTTTATCCTGGACTATTATCAACTTGTGTAATGACATGATAATACTCCAGGACCTGGAGTTTACCTAGAGGGGGTTCTAGGAATTCTACTCCCAAAGCCTAGTCTGAGGCCAAGTTCGAGTTGTACTGTATCAAGTTGGTCCAACAATTTCTTTATTTTCAGATTTATGGGTCAGAAGAGGAGCTATAAAATTAAGAGTCAGTAGAGGAAAGCTGCAACTTACTCTGGCTGAGTGGAGAGTGGCATCGCGGAAGTGTTGGAGAGGTAGTGGCGATGAAACTCTTCCTCTGACCAGGCACCCGGTTGCTTCGTCGAACGAGGCTCAGCTCCTTCTGGAAGGGGTATAGAAAACCAAATTACTGCCTGTCTTTACGTCACTCATAAGCAACAGTGATATTAGTTGTTAACACACCCAGCAGAGTGGGTGGTGGTGTTATCGCCATCAATGTATTCACCGCCCAAGAGATAAATACAGTGGTTCCAGCAGTAGTGTATTGGACCCACATGAAGTCGTAGCAGTGAGTGTGCCCTTAGCAAGAGGGATAGGCATACCAGCGCATATCACTGGCAACAGGAATACGTCCCATTGTCTACAACTAATAAGAGGCATGTGTATGAGCATGCCAGTGTACAGGGAGAGCTCACTGTAAGAGTGTGCTGCAGCTACAACTCTCAACATTGTGAGAGCAGCGAGTACCAACACCACTCCACAACCTCCCACAGATAATTAACAAATGCACCTCTAACAATAGAGGATGTGGCGAAACATTACCATAATTTTAAAATCGATCTTTTCCATTGACAAATGACAAAATATCACAAAAAAACAATACTAAAAAATATTTAATTAACAAGTATTAATTAACTACCAACTTATGTACAGTATATAAAATCTATATGTATAGTAAATTTTTCCTATATTATATATATTCACAGTGAGCACACGACAACATTCAGTACAATAAATACTCATAAATATTAGTAAATTTATAATTGACATTGATTACAAAGTTTCAAGTGTTGTACACTGATTAATTATGTACAGTGTATTATTATTAATTAATACACTGTACACTGTATTAATTATGATAATACACTAATTCTATTATCTATAATACAATTAAAATACTGTAATAATAATAATAATAATAATAATAATAATAATAATAATCATATTCTAACACCCTGCATTATAATTATTTAATAAAAATGGCACTTTCTATTATGACATGATACCGAATGAATTAAAAAGACTATACAACAACACCTGGCTTAGTTCTGACAGAACTTATATACACATTATAAAGGACAGCAGATGTAGCAGCTAACTTAGTCAACTACCTGACTTTGTTACCAGTACTAGGCTGGCAAGTGACACATTATATCAAGTGTACAAGACTTCTATGCACCAAGCACCTGCGTATCGACCGACCAAATATATAAACACGACTGTCATTAACAAGGAGAGATTAACTTTATCCCTTCGAGTGTGTGTATGTATAAAATTTTATTAATATTTATGTATAAATATTATACTGTATATGCGAACAAGCCTGAATGGTCCCCAAGCCAATATGCAACTGAAAACTCCACACCCCAGAAGGATTCGAACCTGGACAGCC
>NC_091197.1:4770955-4853455 GCF_040958095.1 Procambarus clarkii | reverse complement strand
ATGTGCTATCCTCACGAACCAAGTCCAGCCACACAGTGTTACCCGCACAATCAAGGCTTGATTCCGTAACGCTACTTGAAACAGGGACCTAATTCATAGCATCTCGACTGTGCCAAGCTGGCAGGCTTGTCAACCTGGCTTAGGAGGCCCAGGAGGAAAAGCACCCGGACAACACCCCCAATCGCCTCTTATTTATGGCACTATTGCATCGCCTTAATTCCACACAATTCCTCCAGATTGCAAGAACATATCACACAGAACACTAGCACCAAAGGCCTACATGAACATGCAGGCCCCTGCACGACACGGGGGTTGAACACGTCCTACCTGGACCTGGAATGTGGTTCTGGGAGTTCTTCTACTCCCCAATCCCGTCCCAAGGCCAGGCTTGACTTGTGGTAACTTTGTCCAACAGGCTGTTGCTTGGAGCGGCCCGCAGGCCCACATGTCCACCACAGCCCAGTTGGTCCGGCACTTCTTGAAGAAAACTATCTAGTTTTCCCTTGAAGATGTCCATCTACACCCAGTGGCGAGCAAGCGGAAGGCAAAATTGATTTGAAAGGAGTAGAGACAGAGTTGAAGGATAAAGGCACGAGTAATGGGGAGTGGTGCCAAGGGGGTGGGGGTCAATGGTGCCAACGCACGCGTGTCAAGTCTGAGTCATGCAAGACAAATGGTGGAAGGGAAATGTGTGCAGGTGTAGTGGGCGAGGCTCCCCCTGCTGCTGTGTGTGCAGGTGTAGTGGGCGAGGCTCCCCCTGCTGCTGTGTGTGCAGGTGTAGTGGGCGAGGCTCCCCCCTGCTGCTGTGTGTGCAGGTGTAGTGGGCGAGGCTCCCCCCTGCTGCTGTGTGTGCAGGTGTAGTGGGCGAGGCTCCCCCTGCTGCTGTGTGTGCAGGTGTAGTGGGCGAGGCTCCCCCTGTTGCTGTGTGTGTAGGTGTAGTGGGCGAGGCTCCCCCTGCTGTGTGCAGGTGTAGTGGGCGAGGCTCCCCCTGTTGCTGTGTGTGCAGGTGTAGTGGGCGAGGCTCCCCCTGCTGTGTGCAGGTGTAGTGGGCGAGGCTCCCCCTGCTGTGTGCAGGTGTAGTGGGCGAGGCTCCCCCCTGCTGTGTGTGCAGGTGTAGTGGGCGAGGCTCCCCCTGCTGTGTGCAGGTGTAGTGGGCGAGGCTCCCCCTGCTGTGTGCAGGTGTAGTGGGCGAGGCCCCCCCTGCTGTGTGCAGGTGTAGTGGGCGAGGCTCCCCCCTGCTGTGTGTGCAGGTGTAGTGGGCGAGGCTCCCCCTGCTGTGTGCAGGTGTAGTGGGCGAGGCTGCCCCAGCGCGAGGCTTGCTGAGGTAGTGTACCTTGAAGTGCATTAATGAGGTGACTGGCAGGGGGAGGTGAAGAGCCGCACGCGACGCCGCCTGCCGCAGCGTAGAGTCGGACACCGAGCGAGACATGCCACGCCCGCCCCCGCCCACGCCCACGGCTAGGGACTCCGCATCAGGGGCGCGGGGGGGCCGCAGGGGAGGGAGGTAGTCCTCGGCCTCCCCAGTAACCTCGCCCGGTACCGACCCTGACCGCACCAGGGGGGAGGGGCCGTGCGGCAGCGTGGGCGTGTGGGCAGCCATGGGCGTGGCGGGGGTGGAGCTGGCGTGCTGCTGCTGGTGGTGGTGGTAGTGGTGCCACGTGCCCCCCATGCAGTAGGCGCGGATGGGCGGGGGTGCCAGCACTGGGGTGGGTGCCGGGGAGGGCCGGCCGCCCACCACCATCACCGTAAGGGGACTTGCCGCGCCATCAAGGGGGCCTGCAGAAGCCATACATTAGGGGGGTGGAAAGTGGGGGGGAAGGGACCCCAGCTATAACAGTCCGCAGCCGCGCTACAGACCCCGCTGGTGCTCGCCCAAGCATCCTCACCCACCATACTACGCTTACCAAACACCGCCAATATTTACACGTACGCTCAGATGGTTACCTTTTCCTTATACACCTTCAGATAGGCCCCCCGAGGCGCCACGACTGTACGCAAGATAACATACGTCTATAATCATATATATTGTACTCAAAGAAATAATCTTCACATATTATATATATAAAAAAAAAAATTATATTACTATCGAAATTGAAATAAGAAACTTTTGTCACAATGTTAGGCAATAAATGGTAGTGTCGGCGTCGGTACTTCCCCGTGCTAGGATGGGGAAGAAGTAGAAATAGTCTAAAGTACTCTGTCCTTTTAAGATGTATATTATTGTCTCAACCTACTTGAACTCGATAGTCAAACTGTACACAAGACAATTTGACAAGACTAGTTTTCCGTTTGTTAAAGCAATATGCCGAGTAGGATTAGGATTTTTGGTTTAGGTTAGCTTGCTTTAGATTAGGTTACATAAGGTATATATATTATACCCGGATTGTACCTGGATGAGGTTCTGAGAGTTGTTGTTCTCCCCCAAACCCGACCCGGGGCCAGGGTTAACCTGAGAGAGCTTGGTCCAACAGGCCATTGCTTGCAGCGGCCCACATATTCCATATTTTGGTCCGATACTAAAATCCGTTTTGGAACCGTCTTGTGTACGATGCGTCTTGTATCAATTCAGATGAATACAGAAAGGACGCAGTCAACACCTGTACCTTCCCTCAAGCATTACCTCACCACACGTGTTTTACCATAGAGTCGTCTATTAACAACAAATATTAATAAAGTTGCCATATCGTCTACCATGTTGACATCGTACGCAATCAGAAGTAATAAAGCCACTAGGCTCGTATACCTCGGGATACGAAAGTGATGCAATGAGTACAGGGCAATAGGGGGGAGTATGTAATGCCCTTGCCCCTGCCCTTCACCATGGGGATTGTGGTGGTGGTTGGGGGTGATTAGGGACGAGTATATTTGAGCTCTCTAGGATGGGCCCAACTTTCAATCAGTGCACACTAACAGCAATTTTTAAATTGCCGAGGTTACGACAAAACCTAGACAAGATTACATTTTGGGCCAAACATTTTTTGTAATACAAATCAACGCCGTAGACGACTACGTCACATGATCTTGACGAGCAGGCCTACCTACCTTGAGGCTACCTTGAGGTGCTTCCGGGGCTCAGTGTCCCCGCGGCCCGGTCGTCGACCAGGCCTCCTGGTTGCTGGACTGATCAACCAGGCTGTTAGACGCGGCTGCTCGCAGCCTGACGTACGAGTCACAGCCTGGTTGATCAGGTATCCTTTGGAGGTGCTTATCCAGTTCTCTCTTAAACACTGTGAGGGGTTTGCCAGTTATGCCCCTTATGTGTAGTGGAAGCGTGTTGAACAGTCTCGGGCCTCTGATGTTGATAGAGTTCTCTCTCAGAGTACCTGTTGCACCTCTGCTTTTCAACGGGGGTATTCTGCACATCCTGCCATGTCTTCTGGTCTCATGTGGTGTTATTTCTGTGTGCAGGTTTGGGACCAGCCCCTCAATTATTTTCCACGTGTAAATTATTATGCATCTCTCCCGCCTGCGCTCAAGGGAGTACAGATTTAGGCTCTTTAGTCGGTCCCAGTAATTTAGATGTTTTACTGAGTGGATTCTAGCAGTAAAGGATCTCTGCACGCTCTCTAGGTCAGCAATTTCTCCAGCTTTGAAAGGGGCTGTCATTGTGCAGCAGTACTCCACTCTAGAGAGCACAAGCGTTTTGAAAAGTATCATCATCGGTATAGCATCTCTAGTGTGAAAAGTTCTTGTTATCCAACCTGTCATTTTCCTTGCAGTTGCGACGGCTACTTTATTGTGTTCTTTAAAGGTAAGGTCTTCCGACATGAGTACACCCAGGTCCTTTACATTGCCTTTTCGTTCTATGTTATGATTTGCCTGCGTTTTGTACGTGGTTTCTGTTTTTATATTTTCAATTTTTCCGTAGCGCATGAGCTGAAACTTATCCTCGTTGAATACCATATTATTTTCTGTAGCCCATAGAAAGACCTGATCTACATCTGATTGGAGGTTTGCCGTGTCCTCTATGTTGCCAACTCTCATGAAAATCCTAGTGTCATCTGCAAAGGATGATACAGTGCTATAGGTTGTGTTCTGATCTATGTCCGATATGAGGATGAGAAAAAGTACTGGAGCAAGCACAGTACCCTGGGGGACTGAGCTCTTCACGGTTGATGGGCTGGATTTTATTTTGTTGACTATTACACATTGGGTTCTGTCAGTCAGGAAATTGTAGCCTACGGTAAGACTTGGTATGTACAGGTGCACATATACCAGTGATGACCAAACCACACACCACAAGACAAAGTAACGACGACGTTTCGGTCCGACGACATTTCGTCCATGACGGACCAAAACGTTGTTGATTCATCATCTGGTGTGTGTGGTTTGGTCACCATATCTTCAGCCACGTTATTGTGACTCATTGTCTACACACACACACACACACACACACACACACACACAGGTGTACAGAGTCCTGATAGAGCCCAATAGGCTCAGAAATCTGTACACCTGTTAATTGACGGTTGAGAGGCGGGACCAAAGAGCCAGAGCTCAACCCCCGCAAACACAACTAGGTGAGTACACACACACAAACCAGTATTTTGACCCATAACGATACTTAATATTTTTCGTCAGATAAAAATTCCTTTGTAAAAATAAAGAGTACTAATATAGGCCAAAATTTTACCCACACTAAAAATAACCCGATACCACCAACACCGAGACATTACTTCACCTTCTCTACTTGTACGCATTTTCTAAAGCATTTATCTACGCACACAAGCACAACAAGCAGAAATAAAAAGGAAAAAAAAAAGTTACCAGCCCCCCCCTCGCCAAAGGAAAGTTCAGCTTCCAAACACTGAAACCTCGTTAAAGGTGACTGACCGGTCAGTTAGAAGAACTCTCACTACCTTACCATGTCTGCAACTTCCGCCACCCGCACCTCTCGTTAAACACAGGGGGCAGGAAGAATGGGAAGAACAAAAAACATGAATACCATTATTCTAGTAGGAACTGGGCAAGGGCAAAGATGATGACTGTACAGGAGGCGAGAATGTGTAAAGTTTTACGAGCCAAAACTTGCGGACTCGAGCGTCGTTACCCACGCGAGACCCAGCGTCAGGAAGTACCCAGATAAAAGACGTGGTAAGAGGGGGCCAATAAGCAGCTGTAACTACGGAACTTAAAAGCTTGCTCGCGTGCCGAATAGGGATGGTGGAGGATGGGGAGGGACGCGATGGGGAGGGAGATGTCGGCAGCAGAGGTGGTGGCGAGCACTACTCCTTGTACCTGGGCTGTACCTGGAGTGGGTTCTGAGAACTCTCCTTACCTTGTACCTTCCACACGTCCGAGGCCGGAGTCGCACCCCCAGCTGCAGAGTGCGGGTGATGGAGGTGGTGACGACCGGAGTGAACACATGGATCATGTCACAGATGACACACATGGTGCTGGTGTGCTGGCGACGTCTCGCTCACAAGCTACCTCGCCACCAACACTCCACATCAACACACAATCACTTTGCCTAACCGTTTGTACGCTTCACTGGCATGTCTTCCCGCCAATACGTTCTAAATCCCGTAGTAAATATATATTAAAAAAACGAGGTTTGTATTCACATACGTTTCAGTAACATTAAACAGTAAAGTCACACATTTTCCCACGAGATTATAATATATCTGGTAATATAAATAGCTGATACAGACCTACTTCCAGCGTTAACAGTCATTCAGCATTGAAGGGTGTAACAGGCAGAGATGAATTGTGTGGGCAGAGAAATAATGGCTGAGGAGGAAGCCTACGCTGGGCGGGGCGGGGTGTGCCGCAAAAGATAACATTCTATTTTTGTGTGGAGTGCGGCCCACACCATAGGCCTACAGCACCCCACACGGACGCAGAACATAACTTCACTTTAGGCATCAACCACATACACCCGGAACTTAGACAAGCCGCGTGCGTCCAGCCCGTCGAGGTTACCAGATATATAGTGGCCCTCAGGGATATATACACGCAAGTTCACCCCATACACAAAAACACTTAAAACCTCAAAATACACAAAAGTCAGTAGTACACATCCACGGTCAGTGTTCATATACTATGGCACCAAAACATCCGTCCATACACACACACACACACACACACACACACACACACACACACACACACACACACACACACACACACGGTGTGTGTGGTGTATGTGGCTGACTCCATACACAGTTTCAAATGTAGATATGATAGGGCCCAGTAGGCACGGGAATCTATACACCAGTTGATTGACAGTTGAGAGACGGGACCAAAGAGAGAAAGCTCAACCCCCGCAATCACAATTAGGCGAGTACACGCACGCACGCACACATTTGCTTAAAAGTCTTACAAACAGAGCAAGCAAGCCGAGCTTAGATTCCAGACACGCGCATGCATACTTTCATAAATGTATTCTACAATTTGCCTTCAACTGTACTTATTATTACTCCACCATTAGAACCCAAACCCCATTCTCACAAACAAATATGGGCTCTCCCACTGATCCCAGTACTAAATAGCCTCAATTAAACAGTGGAAACTCCCATTAGGTGCAGTAAAGGGGGAATGTGGTTAATGGAGGGACGGGAGGGAGAAGAGGAGAGGGGGAAGGGGGAGCTCAAACCCCTCTCCTACAGCTCTTCCCACACACTCCGTCAATATCCGTGGCCTTCCTTGCCAACTAATACTATAGCTTCGGAGGGTACCGCCACCGGTATAAAGCCACCAATACTGTATTGCCGAGAGAACCACCAAACACCATGCGAGCTACGAATGCCGCGTCAGGGCATCAACAGTACATCAGATCGGCGGAATAATGGAACAACTCGCATATACTCGCATTGTAGGGTTTTCCAAACATCATTAATAGGCGTGGTGGAGCTGGGCGATGATCCGATACCAGTGATCGACGCGCTGGTCATAAAGCAAAGTACCACCGGAATGCAGCCACCAGTATCGCGAGGGTACCATAATTGCGGTGCTCGTAGGGTTAATTGCCGTCCAGTAGGAAGCAGCTTCCCAAGTTACCGATATAACATGGTTGCATTTCCACTTTGGCCTGGCCCGACCTGGCCTCAGGTCGGGCTCGGGGAGTAGAAGACCTCCAGAAATACACTCCAGGTATGCACTTCAGGCCCTTCAGGTATGTCCAGTTTGGGGAGAGGGTGGCGGTGGATGGGTCTCCAGGAAGGGTGGCGACCTCACATTAACTCTCCAGAGGTCACTGAAAGGTCCAGCCCACTGTTGAAGGTCTACTGGTCAGTTCCCCACACCACTACACGCCCAACTAACTGCCCGATGCTGCCACAACACCCAAAACAAACCCCCATCACCCCCCCCCTTCCCCTCCACCACCACCCACTGTCCCTAATTCCGGATGGTGTCGTTATTGTCATACGTAGTTTTCAAGGCTGATTAACTTTTTTACTGTCACACAACGGGAGGCGCCCTACAATTGGTGAAATCCGTGCAACACGCCCATATGCAACACTCACCATAGCATACTATCCGAACGCGGGAAGTCAACAAACATGTCCTCCCGATTATCCGAAAGCATGAACCCCATCCCAACATCAACAAACACGTTTCCTTACTATCCCATAAAATCGAACGCTGGAACCCCCTCTGAACGTCAACAAACACAGGATACCAGAACAACTATTAAATCCGAACGCGGGAGGGGTTCGGGCGTCAACAAATCACTCCGACTGCTCCATAAAAACCGAACGCTGGAGTGGCTCCGAACGTCCCGAGTTACCAATAAATCCGAACAGGAGGGGGGGGGGGGGGGGGGGGGGGGGGAACCCTTACGAAATTCAACAAAGGGTATTTCCTCCCCTCCCACGCCTCGGACACTCCCAAATGCAACCGTCTGGTTGTTGTTGTTGTTGTTGTTATAGATTCAGCTACTCAGAAAAATATCCAAGTAGCACGGGCTATGGTGAGCCCGTAGTGAACGTAACCTGGCACAGGAGCGGTGCTGTGTGTTGAACCGTCTGGCTTGAGGTGCCATAACATATGGATGAGTTGTGGGTGTACCTTGCGGTTACCTTGTGATGATTTCGGGGTTCAACGTCCCCGCGGCCCGCTCCTCGGCCAGGCCTCCTGGTTACCTTACCTTGAGGTTACCTTGAGGTGCTTCCGGGGCTTAGCGTCCCCGCGGCCCGCTCCTCGGCCAGGCCTCCTGGTTGCTGGACTGGTCAACCAGGCTGTTGGACGCGGCTGCTAGCAGCCTGACGTATGAATCACAGCCTGGTTGATCAGGTATACGGCAACATAAAAGACTCCCGCAACACCAGATAATCCTCGACACCTGTCAGTGAAGAACACCAGAATTCCCAATGTGTATTTCTTTGTTCAATAAGCTTGTAGTGAAAGTTTGTTCAATAAGCTTGTAGTGAAAGTTCGTTCAATAAGCTTGTAGTGAAAGTTTGTTCAATAAGCTTGTAGTGAAAGTTTGTTCAATAAGCTTGTAGTGAAAGTTCGTCCAATAAGCTTGTAGTGAAAGTTCGTCCAATAAGCTTGTAGTGAAAGTTCGTCCAATAAGCTTATAGTGAAAGTTCGTCCAATAAGCTTATAGTGAAAGTTCGTCCAATAACCTTATAGTGAAAGTTCGTCCAATAAGCTTATAGTGAAAGTTCGTCCAATAAGCTTGTAGTGAAAGTTCGTCCAATAAGCTTGTAGTGAAAGTTCGTCCAATAAGCTTATAGTGAAAGTTCGTCCAATAAGCTTGTAGTGAAAGTTCGTCCAATAAGCTTATAGTGAAAGTTCGTCCAATAAGCTTATAGTGAAAGTTCGTCCAATAAGCTTGTAGTGAAAGTGTATGGTTTGTTCAACAGACTTTAAGTGAATGTTTTTGTTCAATCAGCTTGTAGTGTATAGCCTGGAGAAGTCCGCCTCCACAGTGGAACACTGATAGGAAGAGGTGGCCCACCTCTTTCAGGTGGCCCACTGGGGGAAAAATATATTCTCTCACGCTCTCCAACCACAACAGGCGGAGAGATCAAGCTTGGTGTAGCAGCCTGGTGACGCAAGAAGCTGTCAAGAGTCAAGAGCAGCCTCGTCCTCTCATCTAACACGACGCATTTTTTACGATTAAACAAATTAACAGCACTGTAATACTGAGGCCTGGTTAATACCTGGTTGATGGGGTTCTGGGAGTTCTTCTACTCCCCAAGCCCGGCCCGAGGCCAGGCTCGACTTGTGAGAGTCTGGTCCACCAGGCTGTTGCGTTCTATGCGTTGCGATATGCGTTCTATGCGTTGCGATAGGCGTTCTATGCGTTGCGATAGGCGTTCTATGCGTTGCGATAGGCGTTCTATGCGTCGGCCTCGATAGGTTGGGTGGTGGGTTGCCTGGGCCTTGCAACAGTTGCCACACGCAACTGTTTTGCATCTTCTTGTTAGGCGAAACAGTCGCATTTTTTTTTTTACGGTGGGGCGGATTGAGAGAACGGGCCCGTCAGAGAGGGAGGAAGTGGAGGGAAGATAAGGTGAAGACAAGGGGGAATATTTGATAAGGGGAAGGAAGGAAGATGATAAGGGGAAAATATTGCAAGATAAGGAAGATAAAGAGGAAGATAATGAGGGGAAGACAGGGAGGCAGGGAGGAAAGGCTGCAGGCAGGTCCACTGCTTCAGGTGAAGGTGGGCCTCGTAGCCTGGTGGATAGCGCGCAGGACTCGTAATTCTGTGGCGCGGGTTCGATTCTCGCACGAGGCAGAAACAAATGGGCAAAGTTTCTTTCACCCTGAGTGCCCCTGTTACCTAGTATACCTAGCAGTAAATAGGTACCTGGGAGTTAAGTCAGCTGTCACGGGCTGCTTCCTGGGGGTGGAGGCCTGGTCGAGGACCGGGCCGCGGGGACACTAAAGCCCCGAAATCATCTCAAGATAAGGTCGCCACAATACAGTGGTGGTGGTGGAGGTAGGGGGCGTCTCAGCCTCTCCTCAGGTTAGTCTCAAGTAAGTGGTCTATACCTACTACTCAGCCATGAGCGCTCAAGCGTCAAATTAGAGGAGGTGTGAACTGACCAGAAGCGTCCGAATCTAGGCCAACCCCTAACCCGGAGGGGCGGAGTGGCCTAGGGGGGGGGGGGAACTTTCCTCATACGAAAACCATATTATACTTAGCCAAGATTACATTATATTACGTACATATTCGCCTCAAAAGAGAACTTGCAGAACAAGTTTATTTAATTTATTTTGCTTTCGAAAGTAGCACTGAACACCGTAAAAGAAAGCGTTAATATCATGGTGTATTAATTTCACAGGAACCAGTGCCAGTAACTTGACCAGTCCAGCAACCCGAAGGCCTGGTCGACGACCGGGCCGCGGGGCACGCTAAGCCCCGAAAATACCTCCAGGTACCTGCTTGATACCTGCTTGATGGAGTTCTGGGAGTTCTTCTACTCCTCAAGCCCGGCCCGAGGCCAGGCTTGACTTGTGAGAGTTTGGTCCACCAGGCTGTTGCTTGGAGCGGCCCGCAGGCCCACATACCCATCACAGCCTGGTTGGTCCGGCACTCCTTGAAAAAAAATCTAGTTTTCTCTTGAAGATGTCCACGGTTGTTCCGGCAATATTTCTGATGCTCGCTGGAAGGACGTTGAACAACCGTGGACCTCTGATGTTTATACAGTGTTCTCTGATTGTACCTATGGCACCTCTGCTCTTCACTGGTTCTATCCTGCATTTTCTTCCATATCGTTCACTCCAGTATGTTGTTATTTTACTGTGTAGATTTGGGACCTGTCCCTCCAGTATTTTCCATGTGTATATTATTTGGTATCTCTCTCGTCTCCTTTCTAGTGAGTACATTTGGAGAGCTTTGAGACGATCCCAATAATTTAGGTGCTTTATCTCGTCTAAGCGTGCCGTGTATGTTCTCTGTATTCCTTCTATTTCAGCAATCTTTCCTGCTCTGAAGAGGGAAGTAAGTACTGACCAGTGCTCAAGACGGAACAACACAAGTGACTTGAAGAGTACAACCATTGTGATGGGATCCCTGGATTTGAAAGTTCTCGTAATCCATCCTATAATTTTTCTGGCTGACGCAATACTTGCTTGATTATGCTCCCTAAACGTTAGGTCGTCCGACAATTTTATTCCCAAATCCTTGACATGCTGTTTTCCTACTATGGGCAGATTCGATTGTGTTTTGTACCCTTGGTTATCTTGAGTACCCTGTGCCCTGTGCCCTGTACCCTGCATTATGTTTCAGATCCTCATTTTTGCCGTAGGTAACCTCAAGGGAACACGAATTTGTAACTCTGTGATTGACATCGTCAAAATAGAGACGTGTCAAGTGTGAGGATAGGTTGTGATGCCTTTTAAATGAACTCAAATCACCTCTTTCCAATACTGGCTGTAATTACGCATCGAATCCAGTCATGCTCTGGTCTGACGTAAAGTCCCCCCCTTCCCTACCCCCTCCTCCCCACCATCATGCCCCCCCCCCCAACCCTCTATATCCTAGCCATATGTCCCTGGGTAACCAATATTGTTTATTTAAAATTAGTCTTAACTATTAAGTCACTGAGGCAACCTGTCCTCTTACAAATTACGTCGCTTTTCGCTCGTGTGCGCTACGGCCAAAAAAATGGCCGTAATTTGAAAATTAAAAATAATTGAAAATAAATGTTGGATTTTTTTCTTCTTCTCCAAAACAGTAAGTTAAGGGTCATTGGTAGGTTATAAGGACAAGAAGTTCTCCTAAGATTTCAAAACGTCATGAAAACAGTTTATTGAAAGTTTCCTCCTAACCTAACAGCCTAAGCCAGAGCACCCAAAGCAGAAAACGGGACTACGTCACTTTCGTGCGCCGATTTCATTTTGAATTACGTCGACTTGTAGCCTGCGTGCGCATACGAGCGATTAGCGACGTAATGTGTAAGAGGACGGATTGGACAGTTAACGTCTGTGAGTCTCGACCATCAAGTGGCAGACAAGGGCATCTGCCCCTCGAGTTCTAAGAGTGGAATCCGGACAAGGAGTTAGAAAAGAAGGAAAATGAACAACAGGGAATGATGTAAAGATACCTCATAGTGAAAATTTACCCCTCTCTTAATTTACTCCCCCCTCCCCTAATGAGGGGGTCATTAGGGGAGGGGGAGGAGCAGACGTCAACAGAAAGAATGAATTAGGCAACATTTTAGCTTCATTACCAGTACCATTCTCGGGATTAAAACCCCACAAAAGATTCGTTATTCATATTATGTAACCAAGACCAGGATGTTGACACCCATCAAAGCTGATGTCTGAACACTAAAAAAATAATAATCAATTATAACGTCATACCCCCCAAGAAGACCAAGAAGTCAATAGTACTGAAAATACCTTTTTTTTTTTGAGATATATACAAGAGTTGTTACATTCTTGTACAGCCACTAGTACGCGTAGCGTTTCGGAATACGATCCCTGCCGCGAAGAATCGTTGTTACAACCAAGTACACATTTTACTGTTGAGTTAAACAGAGGCTACAGTTAAGGATTTGCGCCCAGTAAATCCTCCCCGGCCAGGATACGAACCCATGACAAAGCGCTCGCGGAACGCCAGGCGAGTGTCTTACCCCTACACCACGGAGACTGGTGTAGATGAAACTAGATGAATCTCGCACTGAACATAACTCTGAAGCCATTCCGCAAGACACCGAGAAAAGAAATAAGTGTGCCAAGGATGAAGAAGTAATCACTATACCCAACATACCTCCCATGATGAAAGCAAGATTTGAAAAAAAAATCCATGGCTGAAACCCGCCCTTTCCCCCTCCCTCCCTCTCTAGACATTTACTGCTCACCGAACAACATAAAGCAGGAAGATTATTAATAACATTACGGGCTCACCATAGCCCGTGCTACATGGACACTTCTGAGTAGCTAAATCTGAAACAACATATTACACCTTGCTGGAATGGCGAGGGCCACACCCTGCAGGAGTTGGTTCTTGTTGTTGTTGTTAAAGATTCGCTACTTGGAACAAAATGTTTCAAGTAGCACGGGCTATGGCGAACCCGTAACCTGCAGGAGTGATCACCGGAGAACACGGGGCACCAGGCGCTCGCCTCAGCGGACGGAGGTGGTCAGCCAACTCTGACATCCAACTGTAAAATAAGGCGACTTTCTACACCAAGCTGGAGACCAAGCCATAGCGAGGATCGCGACAAGTGCCAACACCACACATAACATGCCAGGAAACACAGTGAATAATGCAGGGTCAGACAAGACCTCCACCATACACGCGCACAGGTGCAGGTACAGCCGGACGTACCAACGTAAATATTGAGCAGTACGACTCGTAACTATTGAGCAGTATGATACGTAAATATTGAACAGTACGATACGTAAATATTGAGCAGTACGACTCGTAACTATTGAGCAGTATGATACGTAAATATTGAACAGTACGATACGTAAATATTGAGCAGTACGACTCGTAACTATTGAGCAGTATGACTCGTAACTATCGAGTAGTTCGATACGTAAACATTAAGCAGTTCGATACGTGTTCACCTGACTGACTTAGCAAGCTCCAGATCATTTGGGACTACTATTAAAGAAATGCGTAAGGGAAACTTCCTGAAATGAGGTTCCCAGACAATGCTCCCAGCGGTCAAAACCACAAAACCTTAACAACAGTCAGCAACATTCTCAACATACCTGCTGTTGCCTCCAACACCCAACAAGAGCAAAACAAACCAATGGAGAAGGTGACAAACGAAGTAACACAAAATATAACAAACGAAGCAATTACCAATAACGACCTCCTCTTCAGACGCCCAAATAGTACAAGCACCGCATCATGTTCAAGTAGAGAATGACTATAATGAAAGTGAGGAGGATCTCGAAGTGAAAGATAATGACAATCACAGTGACACAAAAACGTAGGACTCAACAGAAGTTCCCTACAAGAGAGAATTTTATTCCGACACCAGAGTCCGACACCCACTTGGAAGACCTAACAAACCTAACCAAAATAGGGTGTCAAATCTAACAGAAAGAAATTTACACACAGAAGCATCCCACGACCACCAAGAATACTGTTTACAGCCTCATAATGAGACAACATTTCACACCACGAGTCACCAAACCGACACATGGACAACAGTACGTTTAATAACTTGCACAATGGACACCAAACAGATGCAAACACAACACAAGGTGGAATTAACCTTAACAGGGCCATCAACTTACTACAAAATAATGCAACACATTGCACTAAGTTGGACTCCACAGAGAGCAACTTATCATATAGACATCAACCCTGACGTAATACTCATCAACAGCCATGGAAAGGAGGAGGGAGAAAAGATTGACGTTCCCTTACAAAACTTGCGAGATCAACAGAGCTGACGAAGCCAGAGATGGAGCACCAATTGCAGTCAGGGGGAAGAAACGTACCTCACAAAATCCTGGATTATGTCCAGGAAAACGTCCTGGCTGCTGAACTTCCAGTGACTAAATTGAAATTGAAATTGAAATAAACTTGTGTAAAGGAGGAAATGTAGATGTTTATCTCTCTGAATGTTTGGTAATATGTTTATTGTTTGTGATGTGTGTCTATGTATGTATTAACACGATGTACTGAACGGGGTGAGAATAGCTTGAGCTACCTCATCCCTTTGTGTGTATTTTACCTCAATAAACTTATTTCAATTTCAAATTGAAATAAGTTTATTGAGGTAAAATACACACAAAGGGATGAGGTATCTTGAGGTTATCTTGAGATGATTTCGGGGCTTTAGTGTCCCCGCGGCTCGGTTCTCGACCAGGCCTCCACCCCCAGGAAGCAGCCCGTGACATCTGACTAACTCCCAGGTACCTATTTACTGCTAGGTAACAGGGGCATCATTTTGCCCCTGTTACTTAAGCTATCCTCACTCCGTTCGGTACAACGTGTCCATACATATATAGACACACATCACAAACAATAAACATATTGTCGAACATTCTAAGAGATAAACATATATATATTTCAGAGAGAAATTTGCAAGAGACATGCAGAAAATTCAAGAAAAGATTATAGTCTTGGTGCAAAATTCTTATATCTCTCCAGAATATCATCAACCTTTCCGCTGTGACACATCCAGGCTATTTGTTCAGGAACAGTCCTAATCTCAGCGTTTCTATATACATTAATCAACCGGCAATCAACAGTGACTTAAGAAACAGTATTTATTGGCGCAGGGAGCCGGTCGGCCGAGCGGACAGCACGCTGGACTTGTGGTCCTGGGTTCGATCCCAGGCGCCGGCGAGAAACAATGGGCAGAGTTTCTTTCACCCTATGCTCCTGTTACCTAGCAGTAAATAGGTACCTGGGTGTTAGTCAGCTGTCATGGGCTGCTTCCTGGGGGCCTGGTCGAGGACCGGGCCGCGGGGACACTAAAAAGCCCCGAAATCATCTCAAGATAACCTCAAGATAACGTGTTGCCAGTCATCAAGACGGCCCTAACGTCCCATGGCTCACATCATCAAACTCGTCACAAGATACAGACCTGAGTGCCTAGTTTCTGGGGAGACCTGAATACAGCATTACAGAGCCCTAGGTCATACAAGAAACAACCTGGTAGGAGAAGTCATACAAGATTATCTTCAGGAACAGAAATCTAAACCATCTGGGCCCCTGACTTCGCAACTTGCGTCAGGGAGGGTGACTTCGCAACTTGCGTCAGGGAGGGTGACTTCGCAACTTGCGTCAGGGAGGGTAACTTCGCAACTTGCGTCAGGGAGGGTGACTTCGCAACTTGCGTCAGGGAGGGTGACTTCGCAACTTGCGTCAGGGAGGGTGACTTCGCAACTTGCGTCAGGGTGACTTCGCAACATGCGTCAGGCTGACTTCGCAACTTGCGTCAGGCTGACTTCGCAACTTGCGTCAGGGTTACTTCGCAACTTGCGTCAGGGAGGGTGACTTCGCAACTTGCGTCAGGGAGGGTGACTTCGCAACTTTGCCTCAGAGCCAAACCAGACATTACACAAACAAACCATCACCAGTGCCTCAACACCCACTATGAAGGAGGCCCAGTAACCACATACCAATAACTCCACCACAACACACCCAATACAGCAACCTTCCCTCGCAAGACTTCGGTATACAAAGAGACTGAGGGGCACTCAAGAGCGCTGCGAATGTAATCACTCTCATGTTGCAGAGGGCAGGAAACGGCCAGCTTGAGTACACAATTAAATGGATAAAAATCATATTAGAAATGCATGACGCTCCCACACACCCTCACAGTTGGCCACATGACGCTCCCACACGCTCACAGGTCGCCACATGACGCTCCCACACGTTCACAGGTCGCCACATGACGCTCCCACACGCTCACAGTTGGCCACATGACGCTCCCACACGCTCACAGGTCGCCACATGACGCTCCCACACGCTCCCAGGTCGCCACATGACGCTCCCACACCCTCACAGTTGGCCACATGACGCTCCCACACGCTCACAGGTCGCCACATGACGCTCCCACACGTTCACAGGTCGCCACATGACGCTCCCACACCCCCACAGCTCGCCACATGACGCTCCCACCCCCCCCCACAGCTCGCCACATGACGCTCCCACACGCTCACAGCTCGCCACATGACGCTCCCACACACCCTCACAGCTCGCCACATGACGCTCCCACACCCCTCACAGCTCGCCACATGACGCTCCCACACACCCTCACAGCTCGCCACATGACGCTCCCACACACCCTCACAGCTCGCCACATGACGCTCCCACACCCTCCAGCACCCGTTGAACTCACAGCACTGTAAACCAAATATAACAACTTAGATATACTTAGATATACTTAGATACACTTACACTTACAAAGCAGATATAATCTCTTACAACTTATAACACACAACGGGCGGACGGAAGATGAGCTGCAAGATTTATGCCAAACAGAATACACCAAAAAAATGGGATGATTTAATAAGCCAAATCCAGAGGGATCACAGACACCCAGGAGAGGTCTGGAGAAAAGTCAAGAGCACGATGGGAGGTTATCTTGAGATGATTTCGGGGCTTAGCGTCCCCGCGGCCCGGTCCTCGACCAGGACTCCTTTTTGTTACGCATCACCAGGAAGCAGCAGCCTCCTGGGGGCGTCAACCAAGGCAACACCGCACACCAAAGACGCCTGAAATGTCTTTAACAGAAATCTTCAAGAGAAAACTAGATAGTTTTCTTCAAGGAGTAGCGGACCAACCGGGCTGTGGTGGGTATGTGGGCCTGCGGGCCGCTCCAAGCAACAGCCTGGTGGATCAAACTCTCACAAGTCAAGCCTGGCCTCGGGCCGGGCTTGGGGAGTAGAGCCCCCAGAACCCCATCAAGCAGGCATGCCATGTCGGAAAAAAAGAGAGTAATGTAATGTAGTGCTCAGAGATGTATCGAGAGGTTTCTACAAACTCTGACACGCCATCTTAAAATACAAGATATCTGAACTAGGGCTTCCGCACAGGTTTACTGGCCCACACTCTGCAGCTCTATAGACAACACAATAGTCGAACACACCATTACCAGCTACTCGGGCCGACGCAATAGAACCCAGAAGTGAAGTGCCACAGTGAGGCTGTTTATCTCCCACGATTTTCAACATATACATTGCTGACCTGCCCTCCCCCTCCCCAACACGGGGCATGCATGCAACCTGCTCTTGCACAAAACAGCACATATATGACTTATTGTTTATAGTCACTATCTCGCTTATAAATAAGTATATGTGTGACATTTTCCAAGCCATATTTTTTTTCAAGGCACTAACTTTTTCTCTCAGTTTTATTAAACTAAGAAGGTTATATATATAAGAAGGTTTTATACTAAGAAGGTTAGGTTAGGTTGTGGTTTTCTACTCAGCTTTTCAAGATAAACTCAAATATTCACAATAAATTACTGTCACATATGCACTTATTCATAAGCACGATATTGACTATAAGCAAGTGCGAGAACGGGTTGATGCATGCCTTATGCAGATGACGTCACTCAAACAATCCGCGACTCAGAATAATCAAAGACATCACTGGCAAACAATACTAAGGAGGCAACAGAAGTCATAAATGTACTTTGAGAAGCATGGACAAATAATCACCAGCAAACAAAAGCCCTTGAGTATGTAGCCCCGAAGTGGAGCCCCCAAATACACACACGGGAACTTGTAAAGGTAGTTAAATAGAAGTTAAATAGAAGTTAAATAGAGTTAAATAGAAGATCGTCCCAGAACGACGTGGAATGAGTAGGAAGAAAGGCTAAGAGAGCTGGGGGGGGGGAGGCCGAACCACGTTATTAAAGAGGAATGAGATATAGTTAAGACATATTACTTTAACCTAATAGTAAGGAAACATAATGCACTAGACGAGGTAGTAGGAGCCAGCTGTATCTTATACACAGTTTTAAAGTTACATAAACTTCTTACGAGCCAAACAGGTCGGGAGTCACTGAAATAGACAATCTTAGACCAGTAAGACGGACTCCAAGAGCTGAATCTTAACATAAGACATAAATAAGGGAGTACAAATGAGCACACACATACATATTATATATATATATATATATATATATATATATATATATATATATATATATATATATATATATAAGAGGGACCCCAAGAGGGGGAGGGAACTATCAGGAGAAAGCGCCAAACCATTACGGCTATACAGCACTGGGAAGGGGGGTCAGGATAAGGATTTGGGATGGGACGGGATGGAAGGAATGGTGCCCAACCACTCGGACGGTCGGCGATTGAACGCCGACCTGCATGAAGCGAGACCATCGCTGTACCGTCCAGCCCAGGGTGCTAAGAGCTAAAGAGTAATCGAGACCAGCACAAAGGTGTACGTAGGCATGACACGTACGCACGCACATGCACGCACGCTGGAGAGTACGCGCGTAGCATGACGAGCGGCGCGTGAGTGTTGGGTGAAAGTATATGGGAGGTGGGGAAGTAGCCCGGCTCACGGCTACTCCCCCCCCCCCCTTCCCTCCATTCTCTAGTGTCTCATTCCCTCCCCCAGTCTCTCCTTTTCTTCCCCCCCCCCCCAGTCTCTCCTTACCTCCATACCGCTCCGAGCAACAGTCTGTTGGATCAAGTTATCACAAGTTGACGTGAAGTACAACTCCCGAAACCGTCTCCAGGGTACACTCTCTTAAGACTTAAGTCTGTCCTTCCTCCCGCTCTCACGCCCCCCCCCCCCACAACACACAACAGTCCTCCCAGTACTCGGTCAACGATGATGGACGCCGCTCACACACAAACAATTTCTGTCGTTGCTGTAGTTTATTTTCTGCCACAGACATGACCATTTCTTTTGGTAAATACCACATATATATGCACTTTCTACTATGGTCCATGAACAGGGTTAGAGAGCTGTTAGACCACATATGGTATACCTGGAGTGGAGTATACCTGGAATACACCTGGAGTGGGTTTTGAGGGTTCTTCTACTCCCCAAGCCCGACTAGGGGGCGAGGCTTGACGTAGTGGGTTACAGGGCACTCAACCACCGGCGATGGTAGTGCTGTTGCAATGCAACAATTTACGAGTGGCTTCTGCCCAACTTGACGCTTGCCAACCCATGCAACCCACTTAACCCTTCAGACCGAGCCTCATTACTTCCAGCAAGCGTCAAGACTATTAACATTTCAATTGTATTAAAACGCATTTAAGTGTGAGGACAGGTCGTAGCATCTGTGAGGCAGTCAGAGGTCATTCACCTGCCATTCGCCCCCCCCCCACCACACACCTAGAAGTAGGCCTAATCAAAACCATAGTGGGAATAAGAACACCAGTAGAACAATAATAGTGGAGAAAGATCTGGGAGGCAACATAACCCCCCACCACCCACCCACCCACCCACACACACACACACACACACACACACACACACACACACACACACACACACACACAATTTCGGGTTCGAAATTACAAGAGATGAGGTCAAGAGACACCTGTTGGATCTGGATGTGAGAAAGGCTGTTGGTCCAGACGGGATCTCACCATGGGTATTGAAAGAGTGTGCAGAAGCACTTTGCTTGCCACTCTCCATAGTGGCAGCGGTAGTCAACCGGTACACTAGCCCTGAAAGAAGTCGTGGAAGCCACCTCTATCCACAACTTTAAGCTTAGACTCGACCAAGATTTCGAACTTTAAAGCAACAAGTGCTATAATGCTAGAAGTCGGGGCATAGAGAGAGTTAGACACTGATAGGTAAATAATGATAGGTAAGTACCATCGCTACACCCCCACGGATGATGTCACAGCGAACCCACACCTAACTGTTTAGCAAGGCTGACTCACCACACAAGACCTACCGCTCAACCTCTCCCCTCCCCCACACCCTCCCCCAACACCTACCTCCCCCTCCCCTCCCCTCCCCCTACCGTGGTGAGTGCTGCACCTTACTGTAAACAATCCACAGTAATAAAATTAGTTAAAAATCCAGAATGGGTTTGGATAGTTTTCTATCAATCAATTAATCAGAATGATTGAGTCAATTTCTCCCCCCCCCCAAGAGTCCCCTCCTTTCATTTCCCCGAATTTTCCCTTCCATTTCCCTACTCACTAGTCCTATAGTCACTTGTAGCCTAGCTAGACCCGCCAGTAAAGAGTTGGGTAATTATGAGGATAACGTGCGCATAATTACGACGACAAGGAGCTGGGATAGGATGGAGAGAAAGATTAGTACCCAACCAGTTGGACCATCGGGGATTGAACGCCGATCCTGCAAGAAAAAGAGGAGGTCGCTCTACCGACCAGTCTGAGTGGCTGGATCGGATCAACTACAAACATTCGGCCCTTATTGCATACCTTGAGGTGCTTCCGGGGCTTAGCGTCCCCGCGGCCCGGTCGTCGACCAGGCCTCCTGGTTGCATGCTATAAATACTATCATGATAGAGTAATTAGTTTCGTTCCCCAAGTCTTTGGAGTTTAATTTAAGAAGTCTTGTCTTCCGGATGCTTGTAGACAACGTACCTTCCTGAATTCGCCAGCTCCACCAGTCCTTCAAGGCTAACATTAGTCTGGAGGCTACAACAATGATGTTTTGCAGTATGGTTCTTGGGCACAGTCCCCTCTACCCTGCTTGAAACCTGCTTGATGGGGTTCTGGGCGCTCTGCTCCCCAAGCCCGGCCCGTGACCAGGGGCCAGATTCACGAAAGCACTTACGAACCTGCACATCTTTTCTCAATCTTTGGCGGCTTTGTTTCCAATTATTAAACAGTTAATGAGCTCCGAAGCACCAGGAGGCTGTTTATAACAATAACAACAGTTGAACAGAAAGTTTTCATGCTTGTAAACTGTTTAATAAATGTAACCAAAGTCGTCAAAGATTGAGGAAAGATGTACACGTTCGTAAGTGATTGCGTAAGTGCTTTCGTGAATCTGGTCCCAGGCTCGCTCATGACCACGTGACTACCAGGCTTGCTCTTACGGGGTTAAAAGCAAATTTGGTGGTGAGTCCGTGTCGGCAAGCAAGCAGGTCCTAGACGGCAGCAGCTCAAGTATCAACAGGAAGCCCACAAGCTGCACCATAGCCTCCAGGAAGGAGCAACAGAGCACTAACAAGCACAGTGTAACCCAAACAGTATCTATCACTCAGCTGTTCGGCCTTGTGTAGTTTCCGAGGAAGGTTGTTACCGTGAAGGTCTGGGGCCGTCATGTACACATGACCACCGTGTACACATGACCACCGTGTACACATGACCACCGTGTACACATGACCACCATGTACACATGACCACCGTGTACACATGACCACCGTGTACACATGACCACCGTGTACACATGACCACCGTGTACACATGACCACCGTGTACACATGACCACCATGTACACATGACCACCGTGTACACATGACCACCGTGTACACATGGCCACCGTGTACACATGACCACCGTGTACACATGACCACCATGTACACATGACCACCGTGTACACATGACCACCGTGTACACATGACCACCATGTACACATGACCACCGTGCACACATGACCACCGTGTACACATGACCACCGTGTACACATGACCACCGTGTACACATGACCACCGTGTACACATGACCACCGTGTACACATGACCACCGTGTACACATGACCACCATGTACACATGACCACCATGTACACATGACCACCATGTACACATGGCCACCATGTACACATGACCACCATGTACACATGGCCACCATGTACACATGGCCACCATGTACACATGACCACCATGTACACATGACCACCATGTACACATGGCCACCATGTACACATGACTATCACGGTAAATTTCAGAGCATCCGTACTAGACTAAATATTGCATAAGAGTGAGGCCGCCGCCTGGTCTGCTGCTCCCCCACCTTCCCACTCCATGAAGGCCATCCTTGACTGGGGGGTGGAGGGTGCCATCCTTGACTGGGGGGATGGAGGGTGCCATCCTTGACTGGGGGGTGGAGGGTGCCATCCTTGACTGGGGGTGGAGGGTGCCATCCTTGACTGGGGGGTGGAGGGTGCCATCCTTGACTGGGGGGTGGAGGGTGCCATCCTTGACTGGGGGGTGGAGGGTGCCATCCTTGACTGGGGGTGGAGGGTGCCATCCTTGACTGGGGGGTGGAGGGTGCCATCCTTGACTGGGGGGTGGAGGGTGCCATCCTTGACTGGGGGGATGGAGGGTGCCATCCTTGACTGGGGGGTGGAGGGTGCCATCCTTGACTGGGGGGTGGAGGGTGCCATCCTTGACTGGGGGTGGAGGGTGCCATCCTTGACTGGGGGGTGGAGGGTGCCATCCTTGACTGGGGGGGTGGAGGGTGCCATCCTTGACTGGGGGGATGGAGGGTGCCATCCTTGACTGGGGGGTGGAGGGTGCCATCCTTGACTGGGGGGTGGAGGGTGCCATCCTTGACTGGGGGTGGAGGGTGCCATCCTTGACTGGGGGGTGGAGGGTGCCATCCTTGACTGGGGGATGGAGGGTGCCATCCTTGACTGGGGGGATGGAGGGTGCCATCCTTGACTGGGGGGTGGAGGGTGCCATCCTTGACTGGGGGTGGAGGGTGCCATCCTTGACTGGGGGGTGGAGGGTGCCATCCTTGACGGGGGGGGGGTGGAGGGTGCCATCCTTGACTGGGGGGTGGAGGGTGCCATCCTTGACTGGGGGGTGGAGGGTGCCATCCTTGACTGGGGGGATGGAGGGTGCCATCCTTGACTGGGGGGATGGAGGGTGCCATCCTTGACTGGGGGGTGGAGGGTGCCATCCTTGACTGGGGGTGAAGGGTGCCATCCTTGACTGGGGGGGTGGAGGGTGCCATCCTTGACTGGAGGGATGGAGGGTGCCATCCTTGACTGGGGGGATGGAGGGTGCCATCCTTGACTGGGGGGTGGAGGGTGCCATCCTTGACTGGGGGTGGAGGGTGCCATCCTTGACTGGGGGGGTGGAGGGTGCCATCCTTGACTGGGGGGTGCAGGGTGCCACCCTTGACTGTGGGGGGAGGGGTGCCACCCTTGACTGGGGGGTGCAGGGTGCCACCCTTGACTGGGGGGTGGAGTGTGTCACCCTTGACTGGGGGGTGGAGGGTGCCATCCTTGGCACTCTCCAGTTAACTCCACATCCTCCACCTACCCTGAGACAAGTCGCAGAAGCCACCTCCACCCACAGTGTGAAGAGAAAGTGTGCTCCGCGGAGGACTTATAGTTTCAACAGCCCAGGGGCCAGGAGGTCAAGCATTTACACAACCACTTGCGAAACCTGTACATCTTTCCTCAATCAGGCCGGCTTTGTTTACATTTATTAATCAGTATATGAGTCCGAAACACAATAAGGTTATTTATATATAAAAAAAACTTGACTTGTGAACAACCGAGCCTCGTAAACTGATCAATAAATGTAAACAATGCCAGTGTAATTGAGGAAAGATGTACAGGTTTCGCAAGTGCTTGAGTAAATGCTTGATGAACCCCGGCCCTCTCTCATAGACTAATACATTCCGTAATGTATTCTAATGTATCGTTTCCACCAAGTCTCCTAGCCTTGATGGAGACTGCCCGAAACGCTTTGCGTAATAGTGGCTTTAGGCATTGTATGTACTAGCTCTATCTATAAATTCAGCAATATTTGTATCACCCCTTGTATGTATGTACTTTACCTGAATAAACATTTGAATTTGAATTTGTAAGACATTGCTCTGATGAGCAGATGTGGACCCCACTGATATCCCGCCAGATGCAACTAGAGAGATTTTACTGTGAGAAAGGTACCAATATTGGTACACGAGTTACCAATATTCCAGACGTTGTATTAAATAGGTCACATATGTTCGCTACAAGCTGTCTATGTCAGGCATTTCTTCCTTCTTGAATGGCAGTTAATGTGTGAGCGTATTCCGCCCTAGAGAGCGAGTGGTCACTTTCTTTACATGAACTCTCCCTAGTCTCGCATCTCGTATTTGAATAGTTCATATTGTCCCAACTATGATTTGCAGTCGAGGTCTTCATTAAGGTCTTCTGACATGTCTGCTTCCAGGTCTTTAATTTTTATCTAGGCCTGCTTATTTATAGGCTTGTGGGCGCTATAATTCAGTGGATGACAAACACTATGACTAACTGGCTGACAGAAGCCATGAATCACTGGCTGACAGAAGCCATGAATCACTGGCTGACAGAAGCCATGATTCACTGGCTGACAGACGCCATGATTCACTGGCTGACAGAAGCCATGAATCACTGGCTGACAGACACCATGAATCACTGGATGACAGATGCCATGAATCACTGGCTGACAGAAGCCATGAATCACTGGCTGACAGACACCATGAATCACTGGCTGACAGATACCATGAATCACTGGCTGACAGACACCATGAATCACTGGCTGACAGATACCATGAATCACTGGCTGACAGACACCATGAATCACTGGCTGACAGACGCCATGAATCCCTGGCTGACAGACACCATGAATCACTGGCTGACAGACACCATGAATCACTGGCTGACAGACGTCATGAATCACTGGCTGACAGACGCCATGAATCCCTGGCTGACAGACACCATGAATCCCTGGCTGACAGACACCATGAATCACTGGCTGACAGACACCATGAATCCCTGGCTGACAGACACCATGAATCACTGGCTGACAGACACCATGAATCCCTGGCTGACAGACACCATGACTAACTCGACAACATTCCCAAAATCTGGTGATTCAAGTCTGCCGGCGCTCAACACCAGTTCCGTGCACGGTAGAAGGTCCTCTATTGTAGCGAGGGAAGATGTGTGTGTACCCGTAGAAGACTGTACGGTATACCGTCACACCTGGCTCTCATTACCGTCACACCTGGCTCTCATTACCGTCACACCTGCCTCTCATTATCGTCACACCTGGCTCTCATTACCGTCACACCTGGCTCTCATTACCGTCACACCTGCCTCTCATTACCGTCACACCTGGCTCTCATTACCGTCACATCCTCAAAAAAACCTAATCAACCACTATGAACGGAAAAAATATTGTCATCCAAGAATCCTTTATAGATCATCTCCTCCTCCAGAGATGTACGAGAGGTTGAGAGACAAGGGAGAGGACTCGTATAAGCAGGAGAGGAGGAAGGAACAATGGCATAAAGAGCGTGGGTGTAAGGGAAGGCAAGGAGCGACAAATGCAAAAGCGCGCGAACGTCCACCATAACAAAGGGACCATGGAGATAAAGAGACGCGGCACCACTGACGCAGAAGTCGGAGCTTGGAAAAAAAATGGATAAAATGTGCTAGGAATGAAGAGAGATAAATATTAGACAAAAGTTAATAACACAATAGAATGTTAAGGAAAACCAATATATATTACACACACACACACACACAAAATTCTCACGGGGGAATTGACAGGATAGACAAGGATGGGATATTTAACACGGGTGGTACACGCATAAGGGGGACACAGGTCGAAGTACCCAAATGAGCCACAGAGACGTTAGAAAGAACTTTTTCAGTGTCAGAGTAGTTAACAGGTGGAATGCATTAGGCAGTGATGTGGTGGAGGCTGAATCCATACACAGTTTTAAATGTAGATATGATAGAGCCCAGTAGGCTCAGGAATCTCTACATCAGTTGATTGACAGTTGAGAGGCAGGCCGAAAGAGCAGAGCTCAACCCTCGCAAGCACAACTAGGTGAGTAGACACACACACACACACACACACACACACACACACACACACACACAGGAGAAGATTCACACAAAGTTAGAGAAGATTCAGCGGTATGCCACCAGGCTCGTCCCGGAACTGAGAGGATTGAGCTACGAGGAAAGGCTAAAGGAGCTGAACCTCACATCCCTGGAAAACAGAAGAGTAAGGGGAGACATGATAACCACCTACAAAATTCTCAGGGGAATTGACAGGGTGGACAAAGACAAACTCTTCAGCACGGGTGGGACACGAACAAGGGGACACAGGTGGAAACTTAGTACCCAGATGAGCCACAGAGACGTTAGAAAGAATTTTTTCAGTGTCAGAGTAGTTAATAAATGGAATGCACTAGTTAGTGATGTGGTGGAGGCTGACTCCATACACAGTTTCAAATGTAGATATGATAGAGCCCAGTAGGCTCAGGAATCTGTACACCAGTTGATTGACAGTTGAGAGGCGGGACCAAAGAGCCAAAGCTCAACCCCCGCAAGCACAATTAGGTGAGTACAAATTAGGTGAGTACAGGAGGGAAGGGTTCGGTGACCCATCTGCTGTAAGCACCACACCACCTTTTGTGTTAGCGGAAATACAAGCATGTTTGAAAAGCAGGTATTGCCGGTTATGAGTAAGGAAGGGGGGGGGGGGGAGAGGGAGGGGGGGGGGGAGAGGGAGGGTGGGGGGAGAGCGAGAGAGAAAGAAAGAGAGAGGTGGAACAGGGAAGATAAAGAGGGGGTATGGGGGGTGAGAGAAGGGACAGAGAAGAGAAAGAAAGGGGAAAGGTAGGAGAAAATAAGGAAAGCGAAGACAATGACGGGGAAGGTAAGATAAGGAAGGGGGAAAGGAGAAGAAAGGGGGGGGGGGGTAGAGAGAGAAGGGAACAGATACCCAGGTATAAGCATGACTCAGCCTCCTCCCTCCCTCAGACACCCCCTCCCCCCATCCCATCCAACAAACTCAACATTTTCACCATTAGAAAGCAATCAAATACAGTACAAAGTCCTGTCGAAAAACTTGCTACACTTTGCCAGCGATGAATGATGGGGAGAGGAGAGGCCCCGGCGCCTTTCTCCAGCTGACTGCCTCCACAGGTGACTCATTAATGGGGCTCTCCACAGGAACTGCCCCAACGCCTACACCTCACACAGGTGAACTCCTTCCATCCACCATGAGTCACAAGTATCCCTACCCACTTATAACAGTCAATATATGTCCCTCACTCACCTCCTAATTCACCCATACCCACGCACCTAGGGGGGTATCAATCACTTCCATGGTCTATTCATCAGTCCATTATCGCCAATTTAGGCCTAATCATCACTTTACTCACTACAGTTTATTCAATTTGTTGTTTTCAGTTGATTTCCTTGGAACACTTTGATCTGGATAAAGTGTATCATACGTATCTGTTGTATCCCCCCTTTCAGAGCAGGTTACTAACATACGGCAAAAATGAGGATCTGAAACATAATACAGGGTACAAAACACAATCGAATCTGCCCATAGTAGGAAAATAGCATGTCAAGGATTTGGGAATAATGATGTCCGACGACCTAACGTTTAAGGAGCATAACCAAGCAAGTATTGCGTCAGCCAGAAAAATGATATGATGGATTACGAGAACTTTCAAGTCCAGAGATCCCATCACAGTGGTTGTACTCTTCAAATCACTTGTGTTGTCCCGTCTTGAGTACTGCTCAGTACTCATTTCCCCCTTCAGAGCAGGAGAGATTGCTGAAATAGAGGGAATACAGAGAACATATACGGCACGCATAGACGCGATAAAGCACCTAAATTATTGGGATCGTCTCAAAGCTCTCCAAATGTACTCACTAGAAAGAAGACGAGAGAGATACCAAATAATATAATCATGGAAAATACTGGAGGGTCAGGTCCCTAATCTGCACAGTAAAATAACAACATACTGGAGTGAACGGTATGGAAGAAAATACAGAATAGAACCAGTGAAGAGCAGAGGTGCCATAGGCACAATCAGAGAACACTGTATAAACATCAGAGGTCCGCGGTTGTTCAACGTCCTCCCAGCGACTATAAGAAATATTGCCGGAACAACAGTAGACATCTTTAAGAGAAAACTTGACTGTTTTCTGAAAGAAGTTCCGGACCAACCCGGCTGTTGTGGGTATGTGGGCCTGTGGGCCGCTCCAAGCAACAGCCTGGTGGACCAAACTCTCACAAGTCAAGCCTGGCCTCGGGCCGGGTTTGGGGAGTAGAGGAACTCCCAGAACCCCATCAACCAGGTACAGCTGTTCCAACCCTTCGCTACAGCTGTTCCAACCCTTCGCTACAGCTGTTCCAACCTTTCGCTACAGCTGTTCCAACCCTTCGCTACAGCTGTTCCAACCCTTCGCTACAGCTGTTCCAACCTTTCGCTTCAGCTGTTCCAACCCTTCGCTACAGCTGTTCCAACCTTTCGCTTCAGCTGTTCCAACCCTTCGCTACAGCTCTTCCAACCCTTCGCTACAGCTGTTCCAACCCTTCACTACAGCTGTTCCAACCCTTTGCTACAGCTGTTCCAACCCTTCGCTACAGCTGTTCCAACCCTTCGCTACAGCTGTTCCAACCCTTCGCTACAGCTGTTCCAACCCTTCGCTACAGCTGTTCCAACCTTTCGCTACAGCTGTTCCAACCCTTCGCTACAGCTGTTCCAACCCTTCGCTACAGCTGTTCCAACCCTTCGCTACAGCTGTTCCAACCTTTCGCTACAGCTGTTCCAACCTTTCGCTACAGCTGTTCCAACCCTTCGCTACAGCTGTTCCAACCGTTCGCTACAGCTGTTCTAACCCTTCGCTACAGCTGTTCCAACCCTTCGCTACAGCTGTTCCAACCCTTCGCTACTGCTGTTCCAACCCTTCGCTACTGCTGTTCCAACCCTTCGCTACTGCTGTTCCAACCCTTCGCTACAGCTGTTCCAACCCTTCGCTACAGCTGTTCCAACCCTTCCCTACAGCTGTTCCAACCCTTCCCTACAGCTGTTCCAACCCTTCCCTACAGCTGTTCCAACCCCTCGCTACAACTGTTCCAATCCTTCGCTACCATAGCTGTAACCTTCGTAACCCATCCTCAGACCAAGTTCATTCCATCCAGCGGTCGACCCCAACTTAGGCATTGGTTAGGTTTAGGTTCTGTTGGCGATTATTTGTATTTATAGTAAGTGGGTGAAGCATTTACAGCGTTGTGGTTCGAACAAAAGTCGTCAGTGAAGCACTTGTTCCGGAAGTGTTCGAACGTCATCAGTTGTGAGTCGTGTGTAAACCGTTTTCCATTCATTAACAGGAAGTTTAGCGGGTGCATGGAATGGACTTTGGCCGTTGTTTATAAGGACGGGCTATACAATTGTTGAATGGGTCTTTGGGATCGACCGCTGGATGGAGTGGACTTGGTCAGATGATGGGTTGATGCTTCACCCACGTACTTCAAATACAAACAAATAATCGCCAACAGAACCTAATCACCTAAGTTAACATACGCCTAACTAGGCTCAGAATTTCATTGTATAATAATATCAATTAATATACGAGAACAAATCAATTTTTAATAGAACGCATGTTAAAATTGAGTAATGCTTCTAGGGAGGACGGCCGCTGCTTTAACGATCCCAGCCTGAGGACTGGCTGCAGCTGCACCATTCGCTACTTCATTTTAATCCTTACTCCCGCGGCTTAATTTGTTGTGACACACAGAAATCACAATAGCGTGATGCATCAAATGAACAAATCCACAAGGGCCGTGACGAGGATTCGAACCTGCGTCCGAGAGCATCCTAGACGCTGCCTTATATTCAATGCCTTAATCCTCGTCACGGCCCTTGTGGATTTGTTCATTTAATGTGTTGTGACCAGCCGTGGTCACCCACCCACCCACTCTCCAGAGACAGCGGCTGGTCGTGCCCCGCCACACCCCTAACATGATAAAATAACCCGAGTTGGGAAACTGGAGGGAATGTGCAGGTGCTGGTGAAGCTGGGCCAAGTATTGCCACTCACCACCAGGAAACGCACGCGCGCGCACGCACACACACTCACCCCCACACCCACACCTACGTACGTCAGTCTTGGTGCCCAGCGGACCGCGCTAGGGGGTCGTAGTCCTAATGACCCGGGTTCGATTCCCGGCCAAGGCGGATACAAATGCCCAGTTTCTTTATTCACCTGCTGCCCCTGTTTACCTACTAGTAAATAGGCACCTGGGAGTTAGACAGCTGCCACGGACTGCATCCTGGGAATGTGTGTGTAAGAGAAATATATGTAGTAGATATGATAGAGTAAAATAGGTCGCGAGTCAGTACATAGACAACCGACGGTTAGAAATGCGGGGCCCAAAAGCTAGCTAACAGCTCGACCCTGTAGGCACAAATAGTAAATACACACAAGACAGAACTAATGAAAAAGTGTGTGTGTGAGAGAGAGGAGGAGGAGGATGAGAAGGAAGAGGAGGAGGGGGGGAGGTGACAAAGGGAGGAGGGCGGGGGGGAGGAGACTGATGGGGGCAAACGGATTACTAATATATATTTTTTTTTTTACCACAGGTGAGTAGAGGAAGAGACGACTCATGACTCGTGTTAGCAGGCCGAGAGCTTTCCCTTCCCATGGTTAACAACCAGGTACCCAATTACTGCTGGCTGAACAGACGCCAGCAGTTAAGGATTGACGCCTGATCAAACCCTCCCTGACCACGACTCGAACCCAGAACCAGCGTGTCTGGCCGACCAAGAGCCGGATTCACGAAGCAGTTACGCAAGGACTTACCAAACCTGTACATCGTCATTCAATCTCTCGCGGCTCTGTTTACACTTATTAAACACTTTACGAGCATCGGAACTTCCCAGTCAAATATTGTTATTGTTATAAACAGCCTGCAAGTGCTTTGGAGCCATGAACCGTTTTATTATTCAATAGTTTATGAGCTCCGAGTACGTGCTCACTTGCACAAGTAATTGTACCTGCTTGATGTGGTTCTGGGAGTGCTTCTACTGCCCCAAGCCCGGCCCGGGGCCAGGCTTGGTGAATCCTGGCCTAGACCGCTAGCAACTGAACTATCCAACTGAACTAGATAGTTTTCTTCAAGAAGTTCCAGGCCAGTCGGGCTGTGGTGGATACGTGGGTCTGCGGGCCGCTCCAAGCAACAGCCTGTTGAACCAAGCTCTCACAAATCGAGCCTGGCCCCGGGCCGGACTTGGGGAGTAGAAGAACTCCCAGAACCCCATCAAGAAAGTATCAAACAGGCTTCCACTGGATCTAAGGGTCTGTCACCGCCCTGGGGCCAGATTCACGAAAGCACTTACGAACCTGTACATCTTTTCTCAATCTTTGGCGGCTTTGTTTACAATTATTAAACAGTTAATGAGCTCCGAAGCACCAGGAGGCTGTTTATAACAATAACAACAGTTGATTGGCAACTTTTCATGCTTGTAAACTGTTTAATAAATGTAACCAAAGCCGTCAAAGATTGAGGAAAGATGTACACATTCGTAAGTGCTTGCGTAAGTGCTTTCGTGAATCTGGCCCCTGGAACCTATGACTCAGTACTTGTGATTCTTCCACTACTGAACCAGAGGGCTGAGAGTGCAACCCAAGCAGGTGCACCTTGCACACCCCAGCCCAGCCTCCTAGAATGGAAGTACTTTAGAGTAACGAGGGGGTCGACAGTACCAGTATGTCGTGACGGACCGCCAGAAAGTAGACGTTTGTAGTACTGAATTTAGACAAACCGGAAAAGTTTGTATATTTATATTGCTGATAAAACCCAATCTAACCTAATCATCTTAATATGGTCTAGGCCTAATTCATTCATTCACCTAATCCTACTCCCAATTCAAGCTATCTGAGGCCTTAATAGAACACATATAAATACTATATTAGGCCTAAGAATATTTAAATTTGTATTTTAGCCTAATTTTTCCGGACCCTATAAAAATAGTACAAAAAAGTGGCTTACTGGGGCGCCATTACTACACATAAAGGCACGATCGACCACACAAACACAAAAGCACCATCAAAACGGGAAGACAGGCTGGCAAATCACTACAAACAAAACAAAAAAAAGTTACCCTAGAACTTTTTGATCAACGAAGGTCAAAAGCTGTTCCAGCCCAGCTGTTCCAGCCCAGCTGTTCCAGCCCAGCTGTTCCAGCCCAGCTGTTCCAGCCTCGAACGTTGAGTTCGAGGCTCAACGAACTCTCCAAATTGGCGGGAACACGTAGTACCAACCACAAAACTGATAGAGCCCAATAGGCTCAGGAATCTGTACACCTGTTGATTGCCGGTTGAGAGGCGGGACCAAAGAGCTAAAGCTCAACCCCCGCAAGCACAACTAGGTGACTAGGTGAGTACAAAGCTGTCAATAAAAGTGTCCCAATTAGCCCCTTGCTCCATCTTAACATCTTAAATAGAGAAAACAGGACAACGTGAGCGGACGGCTGCCTTCCTGATGCCCGCCAGGGGAGGGGGGGGGGAGGAGGGGGCTCACAAGGATTAGGATATCCCCCATTTAGTTACCGTTTGTCAATAGACACATCCCGCGTATGTTTCACCGCAGCTTCCTGCTGTTACCCCACTGCGTATATGGCTTATTGAGCTCCTGTTGTGTGTACTGGTCTGGGGGTACTGTCCTGGGTGTATTGGACTCGTGTACTGTGCCGGCCTACGGTACGGTGCTGGTGTACCGGCCCACTTACTACCTGGAGCAGACCTGGATGGGGTTCGGGGAGTTCTTATACTCCCCAAGCCCGGCCTGAGACTAGGCTCGACTTGTGATAACTTGGTCCACCAGGCTGTGGCTTGGAGCGGGCCGCAGGTCTACTGGCCTACGAACTATGCTGGTGGGCTTAAGGGGACAAGGACGCGGTTTGTGTGTTGCGTTTACTGGCGCGGGTTCGATTCCCGCACGAGGCAGAAACAAATGGGCAAAGTTTCTTTCACCCTGAATGCCCCTGTTACCTAGCAGTAAATAGGTACCTGGGAGTTAGTCAGCTGTCACGGGCTGCTTCCTGGGGGTGGAGGCCTGGTCGAGGACCGGGCCGCGGGGACACTAAAGCCCCGAAATCATCTCAAGATAACCTCAAGATTACCACGACGTCGCAGTAACATGCAGCAATATTACAGGTAAGAGGGTAGAGTAAGCTGTTGGTGCTAGCAGAAGCCATTTTTTGTGACATTGAAAGCCGATATGACATGCGTGAACTTCCCTTCATCTAGCGGTATGCACCATAACAAGGGCCGGACGTGATTGTCTTCAAGAAAACCGGTTTTCAAAACCCAATTGTGTTGACCGTCACAGTGAACCCCTGCATTAATTACCGGAGCAAGGAGGAGAGTGTTGTTCAATACCTGGGTGGTGTTGTGGGAGGTATTAGCGTGGGAGCGCTGAGAGTGACGCGTCAAGGGGCAGCAGATGAGGTGGTGAGGTTCATAGGGGTGAGCCAGGGTGGGGGTGGGAGAGCCAGGGTGGGGGTGGGAGAGCCAGGGAGGGGGTGGGAGAGCCAGGGAGGGGGTGGGTGAGCCAGGGTGGGGGTGGGTGAGCCAGGGTGAGTGAGCCAGGGTGGGGATGCAACTCCACTAACTCCACTAACATCATAAAAGCCCTGGTGGACAGCAATGTAGCCAGCACTACCCAAACTGTGACTAACTCCCAACAAGTGCCAAAACCCACGACCCCAGCAACCACCAACAAGCCAGAGGAAGATGATACAACACCAGCAACTACCACTCAGGACCCCCGGAGAGGGGCCACACATAAACAACAAAACACACAAGTACCACAGGAACAGGGACCCGCAACGGTTCTCACTGATTCCCGCACACCCACACAAAATGTTGCACAAGCCTCAGTAGTGACCCCAAACACAATCAATTTCTACTCAAGCAAAACAACCCACCAGGTTCCCCACAGGATCCTCAAAGAGCAAATACAAACCCATCAAATAAAATTCCAACACAACATTCCCGGTGTCACTACGAGTGACGTGTACGACCGGATAATGTCAACTACTTTTACCTCAAACCGAAAACCCATAACCATTCAACAGATAAGCAGCGAGGACTTTGACGCAATGCGCAATGGTTATGGAACGATCCCAAACAATCCACAAGGTGGAAGAAACCCATCAGATTCAACATAGCCATCCAGTCATTAACAATAATTCAACACAATGTTCTATGCTGGACTCCGCACAGAGCATTGGAACTCAGCAACTTGTACAGAGAAATAGACCCTGATATAATACTCATTAACAGCCATGGAAAAAAGAACAGCGAGAAGATCAAGATCTTCAATTACAAAATTGACCAGGTCAACAGAGCTGACCAGGCCAACGATGGAGCAGCAATTGCCGTTAAAAGAAATATTCCTCACAAAATTCTAGATAACTTCCAGGAAAATTTCCTGGCAATTGAACTCCAAACTACGAAAGGTATAATCTTCATAGGAACATGCTACCAACCACCAAGACGTCCTTACCTTCCCCTTGCCGACATCATGAAACTTACCAGAAGGAACAGACCTGCCTACTTTCTGGGTGATCTGAACGCCAAGCACAGAACACTGGGACACGGAAAGAACAACCAAGCAGGAGAAGCCATCCACAATATGATAAGGTACGGAAATCTAACCCACCTGGGTCCAGACTTCCCAACATACGTCAGACAAGGCCACAGTGGTAAACCAGACATAATACTGTCAAACAACCACCACTTCCTAAACACCCACATAGAAAGGGGTCCTGTGAGCACAAGCGACCACCTACCAATAATAATGACGCTGTCAACTAACCCCATTCAGAAACCCTCACCACCAAGACTTCAATACACTAAAACTGACTGGGAAGCGTTCAAAAGCAGTGCACAGGAAATCAGTGTCACAGATTTTAATGGAAAGGAAACATCATGCATAAACGCCGAGTTAAATACATGGATTAACACCATTGAAAAATGCATGAATGATCACATTCCCGTAGCTCACCACATAACGCTCCCACACCCCCCAGCTACTGAGGCGCTCAGGACACTGCAAACCAGATATAACAATCTTCTACAACTCATAACACAACACGGGTGGACGGATGAGCGCAAAAGACTACAAAGGGAACTTCAAGATGAGCTGCAAGATCTGTGCAAAACAGAGTACACCAAACAATGGGATGACCTAATAAGCAATATCCAAGTCGACTACAGAAACCCGGGGAAGTTCTGGAAAAAAGTAAAGACCCTGATGGGAAGCTCTTCTGAGGAAACACCCTACATCATAAACGCCTCAGGAAATAAACTCTATGAGGAGAGAGAACAAGAGCAGGAATTCAGGAAGTTCTGGGAAAAAATATTCAGGATAAACCCGGAAGAAAATTTAAATTTTTGCCCAATTAATGAAAGGGAAATTACAACTCAAGTCGATAACAGAGCTGCAGCACTACTCCCGACGCAAACAATAGACCTTAACAACATACGCGATGACTGCCACCTTATGAAACACATAACCATTGCGGAGGTCCATAAAACAATTATGGGTTTCAAGAACAAGGCGCCGGGCAACAGCAAAATAAATAAGATGGTATTATCCAGCCTACCAGTGATTGCACTCCATCAATACACATGTATCTTAAATGCAGCTCTTGCATCTGGACTATTCCCCACATACTTCAAGAATGCCACAATACGATTAATCCCCAAGCCAGGTAAACCTCCAACCCAAACTGAAAACTACAGGCCAATTTCCCTCCTCGAAGTACCAGGTAAAATATTCGAAAAAATTATCAATCAGAGACTTGTGAAGTACATGGAAGAGGAAGGGAAGTATAACACCAGGCAGCATGGGTTTAGAAACCGCAGAGGGGCCCATACAGCTATAGCCCTGATCTACGAGCATATAGCTAACGCAGTGTCGAAAAAAGATCAGTGTAATATAGTGCTTAGGGACGTCTCGAAAGCCTTCGATAAAGTGTGGCACACAGGCCTAAAATATAAGATATCTGAACTAGGACTTCCTGAGAGATTTACAGCTACTCTCTGCAGCTTTATAGACAATAGAACTGCTAGGCTTAATATCGGCAGCTACTTGGGTGACGTAATAGAACTGAAAAGTGGAGTACCACAAGGAAGCTGCCTCTCCCCCACTCTATTCAACATATATACAGCTGACCTACCCCAACCCCAACATGGAGAATACATCACATACGCTGATGATGTTACCCAAATAATATGCCAACCGGGCCCATCAAAGCCGCTACTAGCCGACAAGACCAAGGCAGCCATTGAACTCATAAACAACTTTGAGAAGCAATGGAAAATTAGCACCAACAAACAAAAGTTCCAAATAATACACATTGCGAAAAGAAACCCTGACCCCATCATCCTTGATAACCAGCCCATCCAATATGCGGAGGTAGGCAGAATACTGGGACTTATGATAAATAGAACAGGGATACAAATTCATGTAAGGGACCGACTAAACAAAGCCAAAGCAGCATTAGGAAAACTGAGAAGATTCCGAAGCCTCAGTACCAACATTCAGATCCACCTATATAAGGCTCTAGTTCGGCCGCATCTAGAATATCCCCCAGTACCACTACACACCATAAAGAAAACTAATATGCAGAAACTGCAAGCAGTACAAAATAAGGCGCTAAGGAGAGCAGCAAAACACCGTCCACCATATGATCAGACAATCCAGGAGCTCCACGAACTCCTGAACATACAGCCACTAAACATCAGACTGCAGCACCAAGCCATCAGGGTGTGGAACACCATCGAAATGTTAGAGGACCCAATGTTTGAAAGATTACTCCAAGATGAGACGCCCCGCTCCCACAGCTGGTGGCCCAAGAGCCTCGATTCTCTGGACGAAAACCCCGCCCCACAGTATATAATCCCAAGATGAGTTATATATGTATATATATGAACAGTTCATATATGTGTATGTATGAACAACACGATAAATAATATGTATGACAACTCGATAAATAATAATAATAAAATAAAGAGCATTAAACAGAATAACGTGTGTGGAAGCATCGGAGTGTGTATATATGAATGCTTCACAGTATTCATCTATGGACATCCATATATAGTGAAACACATGTGAAGAACCTCTCACACTCACAGCTCCCTGACAAGAGGGAGCCAGCTTAGCTTAGCTGCCAACACCCACACATCGTGTCAGCAAGGCGGACAGCCCGCCTGCTTTCATACCTCTCACTGTATTTCCCACTTCTATACTTCCCTTCACCTATGCCTCTCCTTCCTCTTTACTCCCAAAAAAAAAAAAAAAAAAAAAAAAAAAAAAAGTGGGGATGAGTGAGCCAGGGAGGGGGTGGGTGAGCCAGGGTGGGGGTGGATGAGCCAGGGAGGGGGTGGGTGAGCCAGGGTGGGGGTGGGTGAGCCAGGGTGGGGGTGGGTGAGCCAGGGTGGGGGTGGGTGAGGTGTGGTGGCAGGATGGGTGTGGCAGGAGGCCGGGTACTCGTAGACGAGTTACAATATGAATGAAAAAACAAGATTCTCAAGGCTGCCCGCACCCTACTACAGTCATTCACTCCTGCCACACTCCTCTACTGTGGCGCCGCTGGTACGACCACTCTCCAAGACTGCCTCAAGTAACACCACCACTCTCCAAGACTGCCTCAAGTAACACCACCACTCTCCAAGACTGCCTCAAGTAACACCACCACTCTCCAAGACTGCCTCAAGTAACACCACCACTCTCCAAGACTGCCAGAAGTAACACCACCACTCTCCAAGACTGCCACATGTAACACCACCACTCTCCAAGACTGCCACAAGTAACACCACCACTCTCCAAGACTGCCACAAGTAACACCACCACTCTCCAAGACTGCCACAAGTAACACTACCACTCTCCAAGACTGCCACAAGTAACACCACCACTCTCCAAGACTGCCTCAAGTAACACCACCACTCTCCAAGACTGCCTCAAGTAACACTACCACTCTCCAAGACTGCCACAAGTAACACCACCACTCTCCAAGACTGCCACAAGTAACACCACCACTCTCCAAGACTGCCTCAAGTAACACCACCACTCTCCAAGACTGCCTCAAGTAACACTACCACTCTCCAAGACTGCCAGCTGAAAAGTCGGGAACCAGGAACTGCAGCTCGGGTCTCCAAGAACCTCCAGAGCTCTGGTCACTCTAGTGTTCGGAATCATTGTAACAGTTCGATTATTACCTGGTTGATGGGGTTCTGGGAGTTCTTCTACTCCCCAAGCCCGGCCCGAGGCCAGGCTTGACTTGTGAGAGTTTGGTCCACCAGGCTGTTGTGGTGATAAAACGCCAGACTAGAGATAAACTCCCACTTCCCCCATCCAGAGCCCCTCGTCCACCCCGTCAATACAGTTCATGGTTTATAATGAATCATGTATTCATGACGTCACGGGCCGGAGCACGTACCTGACCACCATCACCTGACCACGTGATGATGAGGCAGGGGAGGGGGGAGGGCCGGGGGGGGGGCGCCTGGGGATCCTGTAGGGGGGGGGGGAGAGAGGAGAGGCTGAGGGCGGAAGTGGTGCGGAATAAAAATGAAAGGGGTTGTCAGTGCACGGTTTCACCTACTATATACTGCTGACTATCTGATCAGCCAGGCTGTTTAGGCATGGCATCCTGAACCACCGCACTTTTTACGGTGGGGGGTCGAAGGCGTAACTATTGTCGTGGTATTGGTATTAAGTGTATTATGCCCGGATCGGTAGGAACTAGAAATGGCATGATATAAGAATGTGATTAAGCATGGGAGGGGAAGTATACCTGGAGTATACCTGGAGCATACCTGGAGAGGGTTCTGGGGGTTCTTCTACTCCCCGAGCCCGGCCTGAGGCCAGGTTCGACTTGTGATAACTTGGTCCAACAGGCTGTTTCTTGGAGCGGCCCGCAGACCCACAAGTTTTACCCTAAGCCCACAAGGTTCCTAGAACTTCCCAGGTACTGGGAGGGTCTTTTACTGCTCAAGCCCGCCTGGGGCCACGCTTGACTCGTGGTAGACGCAGGAAGGTGTCTAATCTTCTCTTAAACACTTCTACTCTCGCACCGGCAATATTGATGACCAAACCACATACACCAGAAGATGAAGAAACGACGACGTTTCGGTCTTCGAAACCAATGGTCCAGGACGGACCGAAACGACGTGGTTTCTTCATCATCCAGTGTGTGGTCTGGTCAACATATCTTCAGCCACGTTATTGTGACTCATTGCCGGCGATAAGTCACAATAACGTGGCTAAAGTATGTTGACCAAACCACACACTAGAAGGTGAAGGGACGACGACGTTTCGGTCCGTCCTGGACCATTCTCAAGTCGATAGACCGAAACGTCGTCGTCCCTTCACCTTCTAGTGTGTGGTCTGGTCAACTTGTGACTCATTGTCTGCAGCGGCAACATTTCTTCTGTTTGCTGGGAGGATGTCGAACAACCGCGGACCTCTGATGTTCATACAGTGTTCTCTGGCTGTGCTTGTGGCATCTGTACTCTCTCTCGCTCTAGTCTCCATTTTCTACCATATCCTTCACTCCAATAGGTTGTTTTTATAGTGCAAATTTGGGACCTGGCCCTCCATTATACCATGTATGTATGCTCAAGCGGATTAAGGCGCCCTGTAGTTACCAGTTGCGTTGCTCCTGGGAGTATGGGTTCGAGTCACTTCTGGGGTGTGAGTTTTCAGTCGCATATAGTCCTGGGGACCATTCAGGCTTGTTCGCGTATGTATGTATGTATTGGTGTTGATGTCAGGGTTAAGAGATGTGCCCAGTGGGGACGGGTGAGGAGGACGGGTGAGGTATAGAAGACAGCTGTGTTGAGAACTGAGCTTACGGGCTCACCATAGCCCGTGCTAGATGGACATTTCGTTCTGAGTGGCTAAATCTTAAACAACAACAATGAGAACTGAGTGACAGGTGCCCCCCCCCTCCCTTCCCGTCACTAACGGCAGTAGGTTACTCAGAGCCAACCACCTATGAATTAATTAGGCCTATATGCCTACCAATGCGACAGTCTTGGAGAGAAATGTTCAGACAGCCTACATAATAAACCATAGGCCTAACTATAAGAGAGAAAAAAGTCAGTGACGACTCAGATAGCCACAAATCAAACGAGGCTTTACATAGGAAACATTTAGTTCATAAAGTAGGCCGCCTATAAAAGGCCTATGGAGTTTGGATAGGCCTACTTCTGAATTCTTGTACAACAGACACCCTATCAACACAAGGCCATCCTGGAGACAGCCCGATAATTAATGTAACAATGAATACCATATTTGTAATTCCATAACATTTCACTCCATAACCTATGACAGTAAGCCTAGGTTACATGGTGTAATTACACCATGTCGTACCTCAGACATGAGGTACGTACTTTCCATTTACCATGTCGTAGCTCAGTCGATTAAGGCAGCGTCTGGGATGCTCTCGGACGCAGGTTCGAATCCTCGTCACGGCCCTTGTGGATTTGTTCATTTGATGCATCACGCAATTGTGATTTCTGTGCGTAATGAAGTAAGGGTGAAGAGGGAGAACGGCCTATTGACATAGCTCGAGTGCAGGGGGAGTTGTGTAAAACCCTGGTTTGTGCCTCGGAGAGGCTGCAGGATCCAGTAAGTTCAGTAGAACTTCGCTTTCAACTCCTTTTACCATGTCGTAGCTCAGTCGATTAAGGCAGCGTCTGGGATACCCTCGAACGCAGGTTCGAATCCTCGTCACGGACCTTGTGGATTTGTTCAGGCCTAGGTTTTTAATACTATGCTTCAAGGTTTAATGATAACAAACACGACCAAATCGTATTAACACTAATGAGGCTCGAGGCTAATTGCTAGGCTATTTTGCAAGTTTATATTAATAATGTCAGTTATCGGAGACTGGAAGCCGGCGAATAGGCTTGTATCGCGTTCACCCCCCCCCCCCCAAGGTGGAACCACTCCCGCCCCCCCCCCAGGATGCGATCCACAACAGTTACCTAACTCCCGGGTGACTATTTACTGCTAAGGGGAACAGAGACATCAGGTGAAAGGAAACTTACACAACAATCTCTGTCCCGCCCGGGAATCGAACCTGGTATCCCGGAGAGTCGAGAACGTAGACCAGTGTACTACAGGCTCCGTACGTGGATATTAACGGTGTACTGTAGCGGTCGGCCAGAACAGTGTGGTGTGTTGAAGTAGTTGATTAGATGCTTGAATGTGTTGATCAAGAAGCCCATAGGGCCCCTAACAGCTGGGTGGACAGCGCTTCGGGTTCGTAGTCCTGAGGTTCCGGGTTCGATCCCCGGTGGAGGCGGAAACAAATGAGCAAAATGTTTCTTTCACCCTGATGTCCCTGTTACCTAGCAGTAAATAGGTACCTGGGAGTTAGACAGCTGCGACGGGCTGCTTCCTGGGAGTGGAGGCCAGGTCGAGGACCGGGCCGCGGGGACGCTAAGCCCCGAAATCATCTCAAGATATCCCCCCTCAAGATGACATAACCAATCAGTGGACGAGTGGCGAAAAGTCACAGTGTCACAACATGGGCTCAGGTACGAACTGGTCCACCCCCAATGACCTCTGAGCCAACAAAATTTACCCACGTAGGGAACTATATATATATGTACGCGTTTCCTGCCAGCCTCGAGAATGCCTCTACCCACCTACGGGGCATTAATATCCGACCCCAACACCCTCACCCCAACCCTTCGTAGCCCAATATAGCCCCAGGAACCACCCCCACACACTCCCCCCCACTCCTCCTCCTCCTCCCACAAGCGTTCCTCCTACTCTTTCTCTTACTGCTGGGCTGCTACAAACAGTATTAAGAAATGTGATCCTTTCCAAAGATACTCACACGACCCCCCCACACAGGCCAAACGTTACACACGACTGGTTATGAGTTCCTGTCACTCACGCGCGTCACAGATGGTACGTTATGAGTACCTGTCACTCACAGTCGTCACAGAAGATATGTCACGAGTCCCCGTCACTCACAGTCGTCACAGAAGACACGTTACAAGTCCCCGTCACTCACAGTCGTCACAGAAGATACATTACAAGTCCCCGTCACTCACACAGTGGTCACAAAAGTGGCGTCACGCCCCACCACCTCACTCTCAACAATAGAGCCCCTCAACAATAGAGCACAAGAACCAGGCTCAGAGAGGCCTCGTCAACGCTCCAATCCTCCACAAGTGTAACATAGAGAACGACCCAATTTAGAGCAAACAATCCACTTATGCCTGGCGTCTGGACACTTTATAGACTTGACCTCAGCCCTGACCTCAATTCCGTTACAAGGCTGAATCCTCCAGACTTGAAAAGCAGTTTCCGCAAACAATTCAGGATTAACTTTAAATTTTTTTAAATTTTGCCCCGAGGGGCGAGTTTATTGGGCAGCGCCACTCATCTTGTGAGTGAACATACCGCCATAGCAGAATGTACAACACTTCCCAATAGGAAGAAACTTTTATCCCAATAGGGATTAACTTTTAACAAAGTTTCCATTGCCGTGTCGCTGGAAATATTATATGAAAATTTCGCGAAATAAAAATAAACGAAAATGCATTAGGCCTATAGGCTCGTCATGCAAGACAGCGCGAATTTATATCCACCCAAACTCATCCAGAATTGTGTCTAACCTACGCTTGAAACAATCCAGCGACCCTCTCCACCCCTTCCACATCTATAATTACCCGGTAATTTGTTCCAGGATTCAACAGCCCTGGTTCTAAACCATAGCAAAATATAGAGGTTGGAGGGGAAGGGGGGGGGGGGTAATGTATGGGCCAGCTGTAGGGGGGAGGGGAGTCACTCGACACATTAGTTGATAAGACAAGAAGATAAGCGGGACGATTGATATATACTTCAACTTCCACAGTTGGGTAAATACATTTACAGATAATACATGTAGTACATACAAGTATTTACACAGGTACATACATGTAGTAAATACTCTACATGTATTTACACGGGTAAATACACACCTATTTTTACATTTGATTTATATGCAGACGGCTTCCAGTAGTTTTTTTTTTGCACTCGGAGGCTTGACTGGTGATAACTTGATATGAAAGGCTTGGAGCCGCCCACAGACCATCACAACCAGGCTGATCTAGCCAGCACGTCCTGCAGGAAGGTGTCCAGTTGCCGCTGGAAAACCTCGACTTGTGTTCCGGCATATTTCTTGTGGTTGACGGGAAGGTTTCCCCTTGTAAGGAACCCGGGCTGTGGCGCCCAGCTTCGTTATCTTCCCAATTGAAGTCAGGTTAATTAGGACGTCACTCAATATCCATGGAACCACTGTCTACTAAGATCGAGATTTAGCTCTAGGGCCCCACCACCTGGGCTTTTACACACCGCGACTTTCGAATGTCATACTTGCTCCTGAAATTATGAATCGAGGTACCTTACCCTACCTTTAGGTGCTTCCGGGGCTTAGCGTCCCCGCGGCCCGGTCGTCGACCAGACCTCTAGGCAGGTAACCAGGTAACTCCCAAGAATTTAATACGATTACCTCCTTCCGCTTCTAATACTTATGGAAACTGGAAAAGTGAAAATAAGTGCCTTCTCGTCCTCCCTTTCATCATCTGGGAAGACAAACTATCTATTAACGTCGCGAATTCCTCTAGGTATCTTATACGTTGTGATCATATCACATCTGTTTTAGTATGGATGGGTTTAATGTTCATAATTTATTCTCGTAACTTGCTTATATCTAGAACTAGAGCACAGTCTAGCAGTAAAAGCCTGAACTTCTCTATTTTCTTATTGGTCTTCACAAAATTGGCATTTGCAAGCACATTCTTGGGCTGGTGTGCTGTAAGCTGCATGATTAAGCCTCATTAACCAGACCGCCAACCAGAAAGACTGGTTAGAGGTCAGGCAGCTGGAAGACTGTTCCCAGAACCATCTCACAGTACCCTTAAGCGGGCTAATAGCCACAGCATACGCCATATCTTGTGGCGTATGCTATGGCAGCATACGCTATATCATATGGCGCCATATCTGTGGGTTATCTTCAGTACCTTGAGATGATTTCGGGTCTTAACGTTTCCGCGGCCCGGTCCTCGCCAGACCTCTTTTTCGTTACACATCCCCAGGAAGCAGCCAGTAGCAGCTGTAACTCCCAGGTACCTATTTACTGCTAGAAGAACAGGGGTATCAGAGTGAAAGAATCTCTGACCATTTTTTCCGCCTCAGCCGGGGAACGAACCCGGAACCTTATGACTACGAACACCGAGCGCTGTCCACTCAGCCATCAGGCCCCCTAGGCCACAGGCCTACACTAGTTACTGGAAGCACAACTAGATGAGTACAACTAGGTGAGTACCCATCTGACTGTTGGCTGCCATAGCATTAATGCAAATATTCAAACGTCAAGGGCGTGGACGAGTCAGCGGTGCGAGTCACCATAGGGGCGTGGAGTCTCTAACCTACTGAGGGAGCCACCTGAGGGCATTCCTGTGGTGGAAGAGAGGTGCGGGCCGCCACAAACAACAACCTTCTAGATCAAGCTATCAAAGGACAAGTTTGGCCCCAGGCCGGGTTTGGGGGAGTAGCCCAGAACCAGAACCCACTCCAGGTATACTCCAGACCCCTGCACTGTGTGGGGAGAGGGGTGAGCAGGGAGAGGGAAGAGCAGGGGAGAGGACCAGAAACAATAAATGGCGGGAAGGAGGTTAAAGTTACCGCTAACAGGGTAGGCTGGAAAGGCCTACCCTGAGCTTCCATATCTCCCACCGCAGGTATATACCTGAACTAAGAGAACCGCGGACAGGTAGGCCAAACACTTAGCCCATCATACTTAGACCCACGACGCTACAAGAAGCGAGGTCGTCGCTCTACCGACCTGCTTGATACCTGCTTGATGGGGTTCTGGGAGTTCTTCTACTCCCCAAGCTCGGCCCCAGGCCAGGCTTGACTTGTGAGAGTTTGGTCCACCAGGCTGTTGCTTGGAGCGGCTCGCAGGCCCACATATCCACCCCAACCCGGTTGGTCCAGCACTCCTTCGAGAAAATGATCTAGTTTTCTCTTGAAGATGTCCACGGTTGTTCCGGCAATATTTCTTATAGTCGCTGGGAGTATGTTGAACAACCGTGGACCTCTGACGTTTATACAGTGTTCTCTGATTGTGCCTATGGCACCTCCACTCTTCACTGGTTCTATTCTGAATTTTCTTCCATATCGTTCACTCCTTATCTTACCTTGAGGTTACCTTGAGGTGTTTACAGCAACTCCAGTATGTTATTATTTTACTGTGTAGATTTAGGACCTGGCCCTCCAGTATTTCCCCGTCCATGTTGGAGGTATTCGCTGATAGGTAAGCAGCGAGTGCATGTAAAACTGTGACCACAGCACCCATGTTGACCAGACCACACACTAGAAGGTGAAGGGACGACGACGTTTCGGTCCGTCCTGGACCATTCTCAAGTCGATTGTCGCCTTGAGACAATCGACTTGAGAATGGTCCAGGACGGACCGAAACGTCGTCGTCCCTTCACCTTCTAGTGTGGTCTGGTCAACATACTTCAGCCACGTGACTCATCGCCTGCCCAGCACCCATCTTGTGTGGTGGAGCGTCGACAAGGGTGACTGACTGGCCTAGGTTAGACGTCCTGACCCAGGACGTCTAACACACACACAGTCCATTAGGAGTCGAGAGGCGGGACACAGGAGCCTCAGCTCATCCTCCCTTCCCCCCGCAATTACACATAGGTGAATACAAACCCTGCCTCTTTTTACAAATCATTAAAGTCTGGGCAGCCTGCGGATCTCTGCACCCAACAGCCTTATAGAATGAGTTGTCACCAGAGACACCCGCACCCCGACCGGACTTAAAGAGAACCCTCGAATTGGGATACAGGTAAACTACAGGTTTACCAGCACCCCACGCTACGATATTGAATGTTCACTAATTACACTCTTCAGACCTGCAGGTATAAGGTAACTGCAGCTGTGCAATTAATTTATTCCCTTTCGTGTTTTTAGGGCACTCATAATCCATTCAAAATGGGGCAGTGAAACCTGCTCCAACACAGGTATGGTGGCGTTAACAGTGCTCCAACACAGGTATGCTGGCGTTAACAGTGCTCCAACACAGGTATGCTGGCGTTAACAGTGCTCCAACACAGGTATGCTGGCGTTAACAGTGCTCCAACATAGGTATGCTGGCGTTAACAGTGCTCCAACACAGGTATGCTGGCGTTAACAGTGCTCCAACACAGGTATGCTGGCGTTAACAGTGCTCCAACACAGGTATGCTGGCGTTAACAGTGCTCCAACACAGGTATGCTGGCGTTAACAGTGCTCCAACACAGGTATGCTGGCGTTAACAGTGCTCCAACACAGGTATGCTGGCGTTAACAGTGCTCCAACACAGTATGCTGGCGTTAACAGTGCTCCAACACAGGTATGCTGGCGTTAACAGTGCCCCAACACAGGTATGCTGGCGTTAACAGTGCTCCAACACAGGTATGGTGGCGAAAACAGTGCTCAAACACAGGTATGGTGGCGTTAACAGTGCCCCAACACAGGTATGCTGGCGTTAACAGTGCTCCAACACAGGTATGGTGGCGTTAACAGTACCCCAACACAGGTATGCTGGCGTTAACAGTACCCCAACACAGGTATGGTGGCGTTGACAGTGCCCCAACACAGGTATGGTGGCGTTGACAGTGCCCCAACACAGGTATGCTGGCGTTAACAGTGCTCCAACACAGGTATGGTGGCGTTAACAGTGCCCCAACACAGGTATGGAGGCGTTAACAGTGCCCCAACACGGGTATGCTGGCGTTAACAGTGCCCCAACACAGGTATGCTGGCGTTAACAGTGCCCCATCACAGGTATAGTGGCGTTAACAGTGTTCCAACACAGGTATGCTGGCGTTAACAGTGTTCCAACACATGTTTGTTGGCGTTAACTGTGCCCCAACACAGGTATGCTGGCGTTAACAGTGCCCCATCACAGGTATAGTGGCGTTAACAGTGTTCCAACACAGGTATGCTGGCGTTAACAGTGTTCCAACACATGTTTGTTGGCGTTAACTGTGCCCCAACACAGGCATGCTGGCGTTAACAGTGCCCCAACACAGGTATGGAGGCGAGAATTAGACCTAAGGCTGACAATTACATACCCGACAACTAAGAATCCATGCAGCACCCACCAACCGCTCTGCCAGAACTATTCACTTACGCCAAACAAAACCTAAATACCAAACATGCCAGCGGGCGCCGTCAAATGGAACGATGCCAACCAGTGCTATACCCAGGACGACGAAACGTCCAGGTGCTTGACTGAGGCGGAATTAGAGCGGGAGTTTGCTGGGGTAGATTGGTGGGTGGGTGGAGCAGATGGTGTCCACCCCCCCCCCCCATCAACCGCCAACACACACTTCCCTGGGCGCGTTAGGCTACAGCTGCCGTCAAGAACTTTTGTATTCTACAATAAAATACCTAATAAAAAACTTGTAAATGCAAGATTTGCGAATATATTGATTGTTCAGTGTATTAACTTCTCTCATTCCATCTCTACGCTAACCGCAAAACTTTCACAAACTCTTGAGAAATATTTGATTTCTATTTTTCTTCCGCTTTCAGCTGACGTTGCCCGCAACTCTCGCCAAGGCGTACTGAAGGAACACTATAAAAAATTAATTTGAGCTTGGCAAGTGCGCACTGTCATCAAATATACATGTGGCGCAACTCCTTCACTTGCCAATACAATCTGTGACCTACAGTAACCTACAGAACATGTACACATGATCGAAAGTTTCGATTCAAACGCTTTGCGTAGTAGTGATTCCATTCGACATAGAATTATGTTATTATCGATTTAACCGATTATATTATGTTTTCTGAACATTTCTTATTATTATTATTATTATTATTATTATTATTATTATTATTATTATTATTATTTTCATCATTATTATCATTAAAACACGTTCTCAACAAGCAACATTGCAGAATTATTTTTAGGCAATACAAAAATGAGTAATTCATGCAGGTGTTTCTGTAAGGAAAGCATAAATGCGTATTATGCTGTGGCATTGTGACGCGCATTTCATGAGTATTTTGCAACCTCGCAAAAGACGGCAGAAGAGCTAGACAATCTATGCCACAAGGGACCTGGATTGAACGTGGATGAGATTCGGTGAGTTCTTCTACTCTCCAAGCCCGACCCGGAGCCAGGCTTGACATTTGACAGCTTGGTCCAACAGATTGTTCCTTGGAACAGACCGCAGGTCCACAAAACCACTACAGCCTGCTTGGTCCGGCACTTCTTGCAGAAAACTTCAGTTTTTCCTGGAGATTTCTACTTTTTCTCCGGCAATACTTCTTATACTTGCTGGGAGGATACTGAACACTACCGTGGACAGTAGATGAGGTAGACAGCCTACACCGCAAGCGACGGTAGATGAGGTAGACAGCCTACACCGCAAGCGACGGTAGAAGAGGTAGACAGCCTACACCGCAAGCGACGGTAGATGAGGTAGACAGCCTTCACCGACACCTGCTAAACAAGGTACAGTAGCCTGGCCGAGGGGAGTACTACCGTCACCTGCCTGACTTTAATGTGTCAGTAACTGTACCGGGCTTATTGCCAACCAGTATTTGTTGTCATTGGTTCAGAAACCTTTAATCCTCGCCCGCATGTACCCTGTACTTATAGATTCTATAGAAGCATGTATATAAGCTGGACTGTTGCACTCAAAAGAATCCCCGTTTTGTATATTTAATTTTGCCGAGGATCCAAGAAAGCAGTAAACAATGCAGACTTCGTATACATATTGCCAAAGGCTTTTCTGTATCGTCCTTTAATGTGTAAGCGAAGGAATGTTACAAATTTCTTAAAGAATCCCTGATCAAATAGCTGCCGTTGTCAGATTCCAAGCAGCAGATTCTAAACAGTAGTGGACCAGGTGGGCACACAGCGCCCCCACGCCCCATTGATCGTGGTGAGCGTCCCAAGGAACACAATGAAGGTGAGGCTCACAGGGAGGCCTTGGCTGCCCGCTGCAACGGGTGGGCTGCCAACTGACTCACTAGCCCTTGGTTGGCCACCAACATAGCAACAATGCAACACCCCCTGGTTTCCATAATTGTGATTTATGCAACAGCATATTACCAAATCACAACCATGTATAACTGAGAAAGTTACAATCATACATTTCAAACATGTACATCACACAAATACAAGTAAGCAGGAGCAGAAGGCTGTTGAACAGCTTAGCCATGCACAGAGACAAAAAGTAGTTGTCCCTTGCATGTTGAACCAGCCATGCGCCAGCAACCTAAGTTCATTGTATTATTTTGTTCTTAAGCTATACAGTTAACATTTGGGTAAACACAATGCATATTTATCTTAAGGACACTAAGGAGAACAGAAAAACGGAACTTTTGAGCAACATTCAAACTCCTCGCATACTCTTGTAGGTCACTCTAAAAGTGAGCTTTTATCTAGATCGGTAACTCTTAAGTCTCTCCAAAGCGTCACTCTTGACGGTGTAATATCACTTTTTAGAGGTTCACCCTTAAAGGCGTCATCATGTGTCCCTCTAGGAGTAAGCTCACTGTTATATTCAAGTATCATACACACCTGTCACCAAGAACGGTAATGAGAATCTTGCTCTTCTCAAAGCTGTCACACTTGAAACAACTGCCTCCTCCATCGACAATTTAAGATCTCACGAGCACTGTGTCTACACCGACGGCTCAGTCCAATCCTCTACTGACGGACTGCAGCAGCATGTAGGCTTTATAGAAATAATATTTGCACACAGACTGTCAGTGTCAGGTTAAACAACTGGCTGACCTCCACACAAGCAGAACTAGCGGCGCTACAGCTAGCTACCAGAAGATTAAAAAACATTGGAGGAGGAATAATATTTTGTAATTCGAAGTCTGCTCTTCAAGCAATTGAAAACTTCTCCTGGAAGATCGACAGCAAGAACCTCGTATAAGCAATTATAAATGACCTAATTGCTGCACAGAGTAAAGGATTTCGAATCTCCTTTGTAAGGATACCATCACACACAAATATAACCCATCATAATGATAGATATTGCAGGCAAATTAGCGTATAACAAAGATGAAGTTGTATTAGATCTAGGTATCCCCATCTCTGCTGTCAAAACTATATCGTTCCAAACACTCAGGTCTGACAGAAAAGAAATTACTGACTCCCAACGACCTGAAAGCACCAGTATAAAAAGCTATGAATTGTTCAGATCTGAAACCTATGTTTATGGGCAGCACAAAACGTCGACCAGACTGTGCGACACAGTGGCTGCCAGGATCAGGTTGGGTTACCGTTACCTGTGGCAGGTGGCTACAGGTGACGGATCTCCAATCCTGAGCACTCCAGGTGCAAACTCTGGGAGAAGGAACTGCGGCATGATCTCCCACACTACACCACCGAATGCCCAGTCATTAGACCATTCAGACCTGTTGGCATGAGGTACCTGGAGCTTTGCAATTACTTTATTCACTCTCTGCCCAACTACTTGGGCATGGACGATAGGCAAAGCTTGGTGGAAGGGGACCTCGCTGAATGGAAGAGTAGGGAGCATGGAAAGGGTAGAGGTGGAAGAGGGAGGAGAGGCTTAGGACAGTGGCAAGGCAGAATAGGAGTAAGGGATAGTGAGCGCACAGGTGTGGGGATAGTGAGCAAGCAACAGTCTCGCTTCATGCAGGTCAGCGTTCAATTCCCAACCGTCCAAGTGGTTGGGCACCATTCCTTTTCTACCCCGTCCCATCCCAAATCCTTATCCTGACTCCTTCCCAGTACTATATAGTCGTAATAACTTGTCGCTTTCCCCTGATAGTTCCCTTCCCTTCTCCTGTGTTTTGAGGATAGCCTCATAATGCACCCAGAGTTTGCCAGTGCAGACTACTTATCACATGCTTCTATATGAAGGGGATTTTTAGCATGACGTAGCTAGCTTTTTGACACACTGTACTCTCCTTCATATAGTCTAGGGCAGCTGCACAGATGTAGATGTACCTAAATGTGTTAATAATAATAATAAAAAGCTCACCGTTATGGGGTTCTCCACACAACAGCCTCGCTATGCGTCACTCTGGGAGCGAGCTCACCGCTTCGAGTCACTCTGGGAGCGAGCTCACCGCTTCGAGTCACTCTGGGAGCGAGCTCACCGCTTCGAGTCACTCTGGGAGCGAGCTCACCGCTTCGAGTCACTCAAAACAAAGGAAATCCTGGTAAAAGTCTTTTAAAACGTGCGCACAAATATCAAATAAGAGAAACGTAACCATTAACGTATATAGAGCAGAAATGTGTGGGTTTTAATGGCGAGAAATCGATAGTTGTGATCTTGCTGCGTCACCAAGTGTAATGACAGGAACAGAATGTATAAAAAAAAAAAAACACGTCTAGCGCACTTCAGATGATAACATGGCTGATTACACTAACACGACTCCAAGCGAGTTATTCTATATATATCAATAAGGAAAATACATCGTAAATTTTTTATCATATTTGCCGCCATTTATTTTGATACTAGCCAATGTGTGAACAGTTTGAGGAACACCTGACAAATGTAAACATTTGGACATGTAAACATTGCCTCTTTGCTACATTAAAACAAAAATGGCGCACCTCGGTCTTCAACTTTTTCACGACGACCTATTTTTTTTATTTTATTTAACAAATATTGGTTATCTACACCGTATCTCACGTGTTTATCAGTTCTCTTAGTTCTTGGTGGATACACACGCCGAAAAATGTATTTTAAGCTGCCACTGCTATTATATTACAGTGCGTGTGTGTCTATATATTTGCTATTTTACTATTTTTGCCTGAAGGATCGAACTCCAGCTCTTGGACCCCCGCCTTTCTCACCGTCGGTTGTCTAATGTACTGACTCCAGACCTATTTTCCTCAATTACATCTACTACATATATATATCTCTCTCTCTAAACACACAACTAGCTTTACAAAACTGTTACTTACTTAACTAAATGAACTGAGAGGCTCAGTTCCCGAATCCATTATGTGTCTGTAATCCTTTCCACCACCACCTACGGGATGTGTATGGGGTGCATAATAAATGATGAGTACGCTTACGCCCCCAGGAAGCTGCCCGCAGCAGCTGTCTAACTCCAAGCTGCCTATTTACTGCTAACAGAACAGGTCCATCAGGGTTAAACAAACTCTGCCCATTTGTTTCTGCCTCTGCCGAAGATCGAACCTGGACCCTTAGGACTACGATCCCAGAGCGCTGTCCACTCAGCCTCGAGGGTGAGTGTGTGTGTGTGTGTGTGTGTGTGTGTGTGTGTGTGTGTGTGTGTGTGTGTGTGTGTGTGTGCGCGCGCTCACCTATTTGTGCTTGCGGGGGTTGAGCTTTGGCTCTTTGGTCCCGCCTCTCATCTGTCAATCAACTGGTGTACAGGTTCCTGAGCCTATTGGGCTCTATCATATCTACATTTGAAACTGTGTATGGAGTCAGCCTCCACCACATCACTGCCTAATGCATTCCATCCGTTAACTACTCTGACACTGAAAAAGTTCCTTCTAACGTCCCTGTGGCTCATGTGAGTACTCAGTTTCCACCTGTGTCCCCTTGTTCGCGTACCACCAGTGTTGAATAGTTTATCCTTGTTTACCCAGTCGATTCCCCTGAGGATTTTGTAGGTTGTGATCATGTCTAACCATACTCTTCTGTCTTCCACTGTCGTAAGGTGCATTTCCCGCAGCCTTTCCTCGTAACTCATGCCTCTTAGTTCTGGGACTAGTCTAGTGGCATACCTTTAGACTTTTTCCAGCTTCGTCTTGTGCTTAACAAGGTCCGGGCTCCATGCTGGGGCTGCATACTCCAGGGTTGGTCTTACATATGTGGTGTACAAGATTCTGAATGATTCCTTACACAGGTTCCTGAACGCTGTTCTGATGTTAGCCAGCCTCGCATATGCCGCAAAAGTTATTCTTTTTATGTGGGCTTCAGGAGACAAGTTTGGTGCGATATCAACTCCTAGATCTTTCTCTCTGTCCGTTTCACTAAGTATTTCATCTCCTATTCTGTATCCAGTGTCTGGCCTCCTGTTTCCACTGCCTAGTTTCATTACTTTGCATTTACTCGGGTTGAACTTCAACAGCCATTTGTTGGACCATTCACTCAGTCTAAGTCATCTTGTAGCCTCCTACTATCATCCTCTGTTTCAATCCTTCTCATAATTTTTGCATCATCAGCAAACATTGAGAGAAACGAGTCTATACTCTCTGGAAGATCATTTACATATATCAGAAACAGTATAGGTCCAAGGACTGACCCCTGCGGGACTCCACTTGTAACGTCTCGCCAATCTGAGACCTCACCCCTCACACTGACTCGTTGTCTCCTGTTGCTTAGGTACTCCTTTATCCAATGGAGTACCTTCCCTTTCACTCCAACCTGCATCTCCAGCTTTTTCACTAGCTTCTTGTGTGGCACTGTATCAAAGGCTTTCTGACAATCCAAAAATATGCGTCTGCCCACCCTTCTCTTTCTTGCCTGATTTTTGTTGCCTGGTCGTAGAATTCAAATAGCCCTGTGAGGTAGGACCTGCCATCCCTGAACCCATGTTGATGCTGTGTTACAAAGTTATTTCGCTCCAGATGTTCCACAAGCTTTCTTCGTACAATCTTCTCCATCAGCTTGCATGGTATGCAGGTTAGGGACACTGGCCTGTAGTTCAGTGCCTCCTGTCTATCCCCCCTTCTTGTATATCGGGACTACGTTAGCTGCTTTCCAAATTTCTGGCAGTACCCCTTGTTGCCAGTTATTTGTTATACACTATGGAGAGTGGCAGGCACAGTTCTTCTGCTCCTTCCTTTAGTATCCAAGGGGAGATTCCATCTGGGCCTATAGCCTGTGTCACATCCAACTCTAGTAAACACTTCCTTACTTCCCCGCTGGTAATCTCAAACTCTTCCTGTGGTTTCTGGTTAACTATTCCCTCTCTTATCTCTGGAATTTCTCCTTGCTCTAAGGTGAAGACCTCCTGGAATTTCTTATTCAGTTCCTCACACACTTCCTTGTCGTTTGTAGTGAATCCTTCCGCCCCTATCCTTAATTTCATAACCTGTTCCTTTACTGTTGTTTTTCTCCTGATGTGGCTATGCAGCAATTTAGGCCGAGTCTTTGCGTTGCTTGCGATGTCATTTTCGTATTGTCTTTCTGCCTTTCTGCTGTGTGTGTGTACTCACCTATATGTGCTTGCAGGATCGAGCATTGACTCTTGGATCCCGCCTTTCTAGCTATCGGTTGTTTACAGCAATGACTCCTGTCCCATTTCCCTATCATACCTAGTATGAATAGTATTTGCTTCCACAACCTGTTCCCCAAGTGCATTCCATTTTGCTACTACTCTCACGCTAAAAGAAAACTTCCTAACATCTCTGTGACTCATCTGAGTTTCCAGTTTCCACCCATGTCCCCTCGTTCTGTTATTATTACGTGTGAACATTTCATCTATTTCCACTTTGTCAATTCCCCTGAGTATTTTATATGTCCCTATCATATCTCCTCTCTCCCTTCTTTTCTCTAGTGTCGTAAGGTTCAGTTCCTTCAGCCGCTCTTCATATCCCATCCCTCGTAGCTCTGGGACAAGCCTCGTCGCAAACCTCTGAACCTTCTCCAGTTTCTTTATGTGTTTCTTCAGGTGGGGGCTCCATGATGGCGCGGCATACTCTAAGACGGGTCTCACGTAGGCAGTGTAAAGCGCCCTAAAAGCTTCCTCATTTAGGTTTCTGAATGAAGTTCTAATTTTCGCCAGTGTAGAGTACGCTGCTGTCGTTATCCTATTTATATGTGCCTCAGGAGTTAGATTAGGTGTCACATCCACTCCCAGGTCTCTTTCTCGAATCGTTACAGGTAGGCTGTTCCCCTTCATTGTGTACTGTCCCTTTGGTCTCCTGTCACCTGATCCCATTTCCATAACTTTACATTTACTGGTGTTAAACTCCAGTAGCCATTTCCCTGACCATCTCTGCAGCCTGTTTAAGTCCTCTTGGAGGATCCTACAATCCTCGTCTGTCACAACTCTTCTCATTAATTTTGCGTCATCTGCAAACATTGACATGTATGATTCCACTCCTGTAAACATATCATTTACGTAAATTAGAAAGAGGATTGGTCCCAGCACCGATCCTTGAGGTACTCCACTTGTTACTGTTCGCCAGTCCGACTTTTCGCCCCTTACCATTACCCTCTGGCTCCTTCCTGTTAGGTAGTTCTTCACCCATACTAGGGCCTTTCCGCTTACTCCTGCCTGCCTCTCAAGTTTGTATAGCAGTCTCATGTGCGGTACCGTATCAAAGGCCTTTTGGCAGTCAAGAAATATGCAGTCTGCCCAGCCTTCTCTGTCCTGCCTTATCCTTGTTACTTTATCATAGAATTCTAAAAGGTTTGTTAGGCATGATTTCCCTGTCCAGAACCCATGTTGGTGCTTGTTTACAAACCCAATGCTCTCCAGGTGCTCAACAAGTCTTAGCCTAATTATTCTTTCAAGTATTTTGCAGGGGATGCTTGTCAGTGATACGGGTCTGTAGTTAAGTGCCTCCTCCCTATCACCCTTTTTGAAAATCGGTACGACATTTGCCTCCTTCCAGCAACTGGGCAATTCTCCCGACATAAGTGACTCATTAAAGATCATTGCCAGAGGCACGCTGAGAGCCTGCGCTGCCTCTTTGAGTATCCACGGTGATACTTTGTCTGGTCCAACAGCTTTATTTGCATCCAGTGTTGTCAACTGTTTCATTACATCCTCTGCTGTCACCTCTATATCCGATAGTCTTTCATCTTGGGTAATCTGTGTGTGTGTGTGTGTGTGTGTGTGTGTGTGTGTGTGTGTGTGTGTGTGTGTACTCACCTAGTTGTGTTTGCGGGGGTTGAGCTCTGGCTCTTTGGTCCCGCCTCTCAACCGTCAATCAACAGGTGTACAGATTCCTGAGCCTATCGGGCTCTGTCATATCTACACTTGAAACTGTGTATGGAGTCAGCCTCCACCACATCACTTCCTAATGCATTCCATTTGTGTGTGTGTGTGTGTGTGTGTGTGTGTGTGTGTGTGTGTGTGTGTACTCACCTAGTTGAGCTTGCGGGGGTTGAGCTCCGGGTCTCTGGTGCCGTGTGTATCGATTGGTAGGCCTGTATGCCGCATGCACCGGGAGTGTACCAGGATGAGGTTCTGGGATTTCCACTCCTAGAGAGGTTTACGCAACAGGCTGTTGCTTGGAGCGGCCCACAGGCCCTTATATCCACTACAGCCCGGTTGGTCCTGCACTTCTTGCAGAAAACTGTCCTTTGTTATTTTTAAGACCCACTTTTGGTTCGGCAATATTTCTTATAATTACTGGGAGGATACTGAACAACCGTGGACCTCTGATGTTCTCTGTGCCTATGGCACCTCTACTCTTCACTGACTATTCTGAAATTTCTGCCATATCATTCGCTCCACTATGTTGTTATTTTATTGTGTAGATTTGGGATCTGGCCCTCTAGTATTTTCCACGTGTATATTATTCGACGTCTCTCTCGTCTCCTTTCCAGAGAGTACATTTTGAGATGTTTGCAACGGTCCCAGCAGTTTAGGTGCTTTATCGTGCCTATGGGTGCCATATATGTTCCCTGTACTCCCTCTATTTCAGAAATCTCTCCTGCTCTGAAGGGGATAGTAGGTATTGAGCAGTACTCAAGGCAGGACAGCACAAGTGATTTGAACAGAACAATCATTGTGATGGTGTCCCTGGATTTGAAAGTTCTCGTAATCCATCCTATCATTGTTCTGGCTGACGCAATATTTGCTGGGTTACGCTCCCGTAAATGTTAAGTCGTCAGACATCATTATTCCCAGATATACGATTACATTGTGACTACCTGCCGATAGGTTACAGAACAGGCCGACCTCGAACCCCTTACCGGGAATAACGTACTGTGTTGCAGAGTTGGGTTACGATAGGTTTAGCAGGCCTAGATCAGGTAGAGCTCTTGCTAAAAGTCAAGCTGAACCTGATTGTAAGCAGAGCTACAAGAGTTGGCTCTATGTAACCACAAACCCATCCTGTGAGTGGTAGTGGACCCCATACCCATCCTGTGAGTGGTAGTGGACCCTATACCCATCCTGTGAGTGGTAGTGGACCCTATACCCATCCTGTGAGTGGTAGTGGACCCTATACCCATCCTGTGAGTGGTAGTGGACTCTATACCCATCCTGTGAGTGGTAGTGGACCCCATACCCATCTTGTGAGTGGTAGAGGACTCTATACCCATCCTGTGAGTGGTAGTGGACCCTATACCCATCCTGTGAGTGGTAGTGGACCCTATACCCATCCTGTGAGTGGTAGTGAACCTCAAACCCATCCTGTGAGTGGTAGTGAACCTCAAACCCATCCTGTGAGTGGTAGTGGGCCCCATACCCATCCTGTGAGTGGTAGTGGACCCCATACCCATCCTGTGAGTGGTAGTGGACCCCATACCCATCCTGTGAGTGGTAGTGGACCCTATACCCATCCTGTGAGTGGTAGTGGACCCTATACCCATCCTGTGAGTGGTAGTGGACCTCAAACCCATCCTGTGAGTGGTAGTGGACCCCATACCCATCCTGTGAGTGGTAGTGAACCTCAAACCCATCCTGTGAGTGGTAGTGGACCCCATACCCATCCTGTGAGTGGTAGTGGACCCCATACCCATCCTGTGAGTGGTAGTGGACTCTATACCCATCCTGTGAGTGGTAGTGAACCTCAAACCCATCCTGTGAGTGGTAGTAGACCCTTTAGCCATCCTGTGAGTGGTAGTGGACTCTATACCCATCCTGTGAGTGGTAGTGGACCCTATACCCATCCTGTGAGAGGTAGTGGACTCTATACCCATCCTGTGAGTAGTAGTGGACCCTATACCCATCCTGTGAGTGGTAGTGGACCCTATACCCATCCTGTGAGAGGTAGTGGACTCTATACCCATCCTGTGAGTGGTAGTGGACCCTATACCCATCCTGTGAGAGGTAGTGGACTCTATACCCATCCTGTGAGAAGTAGTGGACCCTATACCCATCCTGTGAGTGGTAGTGGACCCCATATCCATCCTGTGAGTGGTAGTGGACCCTATACTCATCCTGTGAGTGGTAGTGGACCCCGTACCCATCTTGTGAGTGGTAGTGAACCCCATACCCATCCTGTGAGTGGTAGTGAACCCCATACCCATCCTGTGAGTGGTAGTGGACCCCATACCCATCCTGTGAGTGGTAGTGGACCCCATACCCATCCCGTGAGTGGTACTGGACCCCATACCCATCCCGTGAGTGGTAGTGGACCCCATACCCATCCTGTGAGTGGTACTGGACCCCCCATACCCATCCTGTGAGTGGTAGTGGACCCCATACCCATCCTGTGAGTGGTAGTGAACCCCATACCCATCCTGTGAGTGATACTGGACCCCATACCCATCCCGTGAGTGGTAGTGAACCCCATACCCATCCTGTGAGTGATACTGGACCCCATACCCATCCCGTGAGTGGTAGTGGACCCCCATACCCATCCTGTGAGTGGTAGTGGACCCCCATACCCATCCTGTGAGCGGCAGTAGCAAATGTTAAGACACATAATGGGCTCAGGAACTGAACCTTAAAATTCATTTAGTCTCAGGAGACAACATTGTCACCCGTAACCCAGACAACACACGTCCCCACGTGATTACTGACTTTATACAACAAATATTAAAATAATAATAATAATAATAATAATAATAATAATAATAATAATAATAATAATAATAATTTACTGCCATGATATAAAATGCGTCAGACTGCAATAGTTATTGGTAGGTACAGTATTAATATATTTTACTATGCAAACTTTTCACTCAAACTCTCTGTAATGTTGTTTTAATAAATACAATAATAATAATATTATTATTATTATTATTATTAAACTAATCAAGGCACTGTATATGAAGCAAAATATATAAGGAATTTGCATTATTTAGGACCATTGTTGCGTCTCAGGTTTAGCCTCACTAGAGAAAACCATTCCTCAGCGAGTCTTTAAGGTGCTTGAGAGGGGACTGAAAGAGGAATTATATTATAAAAGTATAAAACAGGCGGGATGAGAGTGTGGCGGGTGGCAGGCCCACCAACCCTGCCAAAAACGGTTGGAACATTAGCTGCACAACTCACCAACTTCCATATAACCATATCCATGGTTTTGTCCTGTTTCCTCCTCTTGTCTTGCATGGTGGTGAACTACACTCGCACAACACACATACTGACTACAACGAGAGCCACTTGTAATAGCTGCAGAGTTAGCTTATGGAACACTCAAGTACTGGAAAAGTGGCAGTAGTTTGATCCCCATCCCCAGCTCTCACACACACAGATACACACAACCGCACCCTCACGCAGTCAAGGAGTCACTGAGTAACCTGAACGATGCTCTTTGAGAATGCTGGTTGCCGCCTCATGTTCAGAGTCCCCCGTCCCAAGCTCTCGTACAGTGATAACTCCTATCACCATCTAATAACTGAAGCCCGGTCCTGCAAACTCTTAAATAACTACTCTTATAAAAATCCATCCCTTACAATAACCAAAATTAAAGTTTCTTCTGTATCAGCACCCCAATAAACATTTAAAAAATTGATATGTAATATTAATCGTACGTTTGGCAGTGTAGTGCGTCATCCCAGATGGAGGCTGGCGAGACAAAACCCAAACATTTCTCAACCCACCAATTTTTAATGTCAATTTGTGGAGCTACCAACCAGTCAAATATATAAAAAGAGGGCAACTTGCCCAAGGGGTAACTGTAAATGGAGGGGGAGAGTGAAGCGTGTTCTGGCAGGGCGGAGCCATCACGACAACGAAGGGTGAGGCATGAATCACAGAAAGGAAAAAAAAAAGTCAGCACACCGTGCGTCAGCAGAGCCAGCGGAAGCTTTGTCTGCACACCAGCGTCATCAGGGCCTCTGCTGACTCAGTACTTCCATATCACACCGCAAAAACCTCCTCCTACTTCCTTGTTATGCAATGATACTCATAATAGTATTAGCTCGTGTTTACTTGACAAATGTGTTGTGTTGGGTGGAGAGGTTGCCGCGTACCGCCAGACACACACACTCAGTCCCTACGCACGCAGGCGTGCACTCACGCTGAGAGGCAGGCGATGGCCGCCCCCATACACCTCATTATTTGTGGGGGGGGGGGGTTCCCCCCTGAGAGGCTACTTTATTGCACGGCGTAACTCATCCTGCGAGTTACCAACATATCCCTGTTATTGTGCATATCCTGCTAATAGCTGCAACTAAGTGGGGCTGAGTAGACAGCGCTCGGTATTCGTAGTCCTAAGGGGGGTGCGGGTTCGATCCCTGGCGGAGGCGGAAACCAATGGCAGTTTCTTTCACCCTGATGCGCCTGTTCACCTAGCAGTAAATAGGTACCTGGGAGTTAGACAGCTGCTACGGGCTGCTTCCTGGGGATGTGTAACAAGAAGGAGGCCTGGTCGAGGACCGGGCCGCGAGGACACCAAGCCCCCGAAATCATCTCAATTTATAACCTCTTTGTGTGTGAGGTCACACACACGCATCATGTATTCACCTAGTTGTGCTTGCGGGGGTTGAGCTCTGCTCTTTCGGCCCGCCTCTCAACTGCCAATCAACTGTTACTAACTTCTACTTTTTCCCCACACCACACACACACCCCAGGAAGCAGCCCGTGACAGCTGACTAACTCCCAGGTACCTATTTAGTGCTAAGTAACAGGGGCATTAGGGTGAAAAACTTTGCCCATTGTTTCTCGCCGGCGCCCGGCATCGAACCCGGGACCACAGGATCACGCGTGCGGCCCACACAGCCACCGCCCCCCCACACACACACCGTGTGTGTGTGTGTATCATACACACACAGGGCCGGTGGCTGGACACCACGCTTGATACGTAGTCATGTGGACCGGGGTTCGATTCCCGGGGCCGGCAGAAACAAATGGGCAGAGTTTCTTTCACTCTGACGTTCCTGTTACCTAGCAGTAAATAGGTACCTGGGAGTTAGACAGCTGTTACGGGCTGCTTCCTGGGATGTGTGGGAGTGTGAGAAAAAAAGTAGTAGTTAGTAACAGTTGATTGACAGTTGAGAAGCGGGCCGAAAGAGCAGAACTCAACCCCCGCAAGCACAACTAGGTGAATACACACACACACACGATGCAACTTTTTTTTGCTGATGATGCAAAAATTATGAGGAGGATTAAGACAGAAAGATAGTATGATCTAATAGAATCAAACTCAATATTAGGTGCATTTACATAAGCCCACACAAAAGTACTTTTGTGCTATTTTTTATTCTCATATCAGATATAGACTCAAATACAAGTCACAGTTTCATATTATCCTTTGTAGATGACACATAAATCAGCATGAAAATGACCTCTGTTGAAGATATTGAAAAACTTCAAGCAGATATTAATAAAGTTTTCGACTGGGCAACAGAAAATAACATGATGTTTAACAGAGATAAATTCCAGGTACTCTAGTACGGCAAAAATGAGGACCTGAAACATAATACAGGGTACAAAACACAATCAAATCTGCCCATAGTAGGACAACTACACGTAAAGGGTTTGGGAATAATGTCTGACGATCTAACGTTTAGGGAGCATAACCAAGCAAATATTGCGTAAGCATCAGAGAGAAAGATCTAGGAGTTGATATCATGACAAACCTGTCTCCTGAAGCCTACATAAAAAATAACATCAGCGGCGTATGCAAGACTGACTAACATCAGGACAGCCTTCAAGAACTTGTGTAAGGAATCGTTCAGAACCTTGTATACCACATATGTAAGACCTATCCTGGAGTATGCGGCCCCAGCATGGACCCCGTACCTTGTCAAGCACAAGACGAAGCTGGAAAAAGTATAGAGGTATGCCACTAGACTAGTCCCAGATCTAAGAGGTATGAGTTACGAGGAAAATCTGCGTGAAATGCACCTCATGTCTCTGGAACACAGGAGAATTCAGGGAGACATGATCACTACCTACAAAATTCTCAGGGGAATTAAGAACATAAGAATAAAGGTAACTGCAGAAGGCCCATTGGCCCATACGAGGCAGCTCCTATTTTTAACCACCCAATCCCACTCATAAACATGTTCAACCCACGCTTGAAACAATCAAGGGACCCCATCTCCAGCTCGTTACACGGTAATTGGCTCCACAAATCAACAGCCCTGTTACAGAACCAGTATTTACCCAGGTCTTTTCTAAATCTAAACGTATCCAATTTATACCCATTGTTCCGTGTTCTGTCTTGTGTTGATACTTTTAATACCCTATTCTCACACCCTCAGTCATTATGTGATGGAGTGCGAGAAGATTCGTGAATTCAAAGACAATTCTATTACAAATGTTCAAGAGATGTGTAAATATTTAATTCAAAATGATCTACTGCCAGAAATTTTAGCCAAATGTTTCCAGTTTGCTAACTGTAGGTAGTAACTAAGTGATTGTAACCTATCCACCGCTGCCCACTGGATGGGGGGGGGGGGGGGGTGGTGGTGTGCAGGACAAACATATCAATTGTGACACTAACTCTCCACATATGTCAGTTGCCTGTACTTGTGGTCGGTCTCGAGCCCATTGTTGATGTGACGATGTGCATTGAATTTTGTAACTAGCTCATCAAGATTGTAACGTGCTTAGCTATATGAATTGTGGGGTTCAGTCCCTGAGCCCAGTATGTGCCCCTGTAAGTATTCCCATACCCCGCACACAAGATGGGTATGGGGTGCATAATAAATGAACTAAACTCTCTCTCTCTCTCTCCCACTCACTCACATGTAAAAAACTTGAGAGACATGGTCACCACATACCAAATACTCAGAACAGATACGACAGGTAAGAATAAACTACTGCTCAATAAACTCGCCCTCCGCGGCAAAATTAAAATGAACTAATTATCAAGAACGTGCAGCAGGTGGGGCGGACAAGACCAATGGGGCACACATGGCAATTAGAAGTACCCAAATAAACAACACACATATTAGAACCTGGATTCTGAACCCAATGGGGATGAGGGGAGGGGGGTATAAAAGCCAATAAAGGGGGGGGGGTTATGGGTCTTGATCTCTAATAACAAAAAAAGTTGTTAGTTTTATATAAAAAAAAAAGTTTTATCGGACCTAAAATCGGCGCGATGTGGCAGACGCGGTGAGAGTACTATCCTCAGTCACTGTGCCTCCACTCCATGTTGTAATTCCACAAAACAACAACAACAACCTTCTCCCTAGTTGTAGCCAGGTTGTGTGTATGAGATTTGCCGCTTTTCTAGCAATATGATAACATTCCTGTGAGTTTCTTGCAGGTGTTCTGTGCCTGGCCATCCATATGTAACGTGAACGGCCAAGCTGTTGGCACCGTTGACCTCATACCGGTACCTAACATGACTGGTGGTGGTGCCTTACAATGTGATGAAGGGGGGGGGGAGTGTGGGGGACATAAGAACGTGAGAACATAAGAACAAAGGCAACTGCAGAAGGCCTATTGGCCCATACGAGGCAGCTCCTATCTATAACCACCCAATCCCACTCATATACATGTCCAACCCGCGCTTGAAACAATCTCCAACCCCTATTGACATATTGGGTAATCCACTGGAGGTCGACAGTCTGGTGAAGGCGGCATATGAACACTTTGGGTAATCTATTGGGGGTGTCTATAAGGGTCAGGAGGTAGAGGGCCCGTACGACCTGGCACAACTACTGCCTCTCTCTAAGGCACTACGGGCTCACCATAGCCCGTGCTACTTGGAACTTTGTTCCTGGTAGCAAATCTTTAACAACAACAACATACTGCCTCTCCTGGGAGGCATCACAGTGGCCATCACTCACTCAGCCCTGGTTGATACCTGGTTGATGGGGTTCTGAGAGTTCCTCTACTCCCCAAGCCCGGCCCGAGGCCAGGCTCGACTTGTGAGAGTTTGGTCCACCAGGCTGTTGCTTGGAGCGGCCCGCAGGCCCACATACCCACCACAGCCCGGTTGGTCCGGCACTCCTTGGAGGAATAAATCAAGTTTCCTCTTGAAGATGTCCACGGTTGTTCCGGCAATATTTCTTACGCTCGCTGGGAGGGTGTTGGGAGCCCCTTGTCCTCCCTCCCACCTCTCATTGGTCTGTCCCAGGGTTCCACTTCTAAATGATGAAACGACTTTTACTCGCCGCTGTGCCCAACCACTTGGGGTGGACGGTAGAGCGACGTCTCGCTTCATGCAGGTCGGCGTTCAATCCCCGACCGTCCAAGTGGTTGGGCACCATTCCCTTCCCCCATCCCATCTCAAATCCTTATCCTGACCCCTTCCAAGTGTTATATAGTCGTAATGGCTTGGCGCTTTCCCCATGATAGTTCCCTTCCTTCCCCCCCCCCATCCCTCCGCACATCTCCTGTGCCAGGTGAATACGACGGGCTCACCATAGCCCGTGCTGCTTGTAACTCTTTGTTCCGAGTAGTTAGCTCTAAAACAACAACTGTTTGTTTCACTTGACACTTTCACTAGGCACTTTCCCCTGATGATTCTCTCTCTCGGCGCTAGAGGAGAGGGGGAGGGGGGGGGACTTTCTTTCACAGGTCAAGAGTTACTTACAGCAGTAGCGATGAAAGTGGAGGGGGGGGGGCAGGAGGGGGAAGTACTCTTTCTCTGAGAAGGACTAGCTCTCTTTCTCCCAGTGGGAGAGAGTGGACCTCTCGTACCACTGGCCCCTCACCAGTGGCATCAGTGGAGGAGCTTGCTGTACGGTGCTGAACTTGACGGTCTTTAATGATACTATCCACAATGATGATACTCTTCAAGACGCTAGTGCTCTCTAGAGTGGAGTACTGCTGCACAATGACAGCCCCTTTCAAAGCTGGGGAAATTGCTGACCTGGAGAGCGTGCAGAGATCCTTTACTGCTAGAATCCACTCAGTAAAACATCTAAACTATTGGGACCGACTAAAGAGCCTAAATCTGTATTCTCTTGAGCGCAGAAGGGAGAGATACATAATAATTTACACGTGGAAAATAGTAGAGGGGCTGGTCCCAAACCTGCACACAGAAATAACATCACATGAGACCAGGAGGCATGGCAGGATGTGCAGAATACCCCCGTTGAAGAGCAGAGGTGCAACAGGTACTCTGAGAGAGAACTATCAACATCAGAGGCCCAAGACTGTTCAACACGCTTCCACTACACATAAGGGGCATAACTGGCCGACCCCTCACAGTGTTCAAGAGAGAACTTGACAAACACCTCCAAAGGATACCTGATCAACCAGGCTGTGACTCATACGTCAGGCTGCGAGCAGCCGCGTCCAACAGCCTGCTTGACCAGTCCAGGAACAAGGAAGCCTGGTCGAGGACCGGGCCGCGGGGGTGCTAAGCCCCGAAACCAACACAAAGTAACCACAACGTAACGCTGAGGAACTGGGGTGGAACACCGAGAGACGTGCGGAACAATTTTAATTAAACGGTATAGGAAAGAAATGGAACGAGGATAAACTGGGAGGACAGGGATGAAACTGTCTGGAAGCAGGTGGTCGGGGAGGGGGAGGGGGGGGGTGGGGGGAGGGGGGCTGGTGGTGTAGGGACGACACGAGTCGTGTAGGGCGACGACACTCCCAGGTGAGCACGACACTATAGTCATGCCACCTTCCCACTGTGGAGGTTGACCCTTGGCACGGAGACGGGCCCTCACAAGGTCGCCACCACCTACCACCATCACCACCCCTCACCCCCACCCATCCCCTCCCCTCCCCTCGGTACGTACACACACATACACACACACACACACATTCCAGGTACGTACACACCCCCTGCCCCCCACCCCGAACACGACACCGCACTCACGGACGCGCATGCACAAGAGCTCTGGCACTCATGCGCTGCGTCTTGCCTGCCACCAGAGCCAGCCCGACCCGCGCCGCACGGTGCATGGAGACGCACTGACAAGGCATCCCTGTAGTGCCACACTAAACCTGCCCCGCCACACCAGGCTTCCCTCCGACCTTCCCCTAACATGGCAGTCTGCTCATCCCCCCCCCCCCCAGCCCCGCCCAGCCCAGCCCCCTGAGAACCCGGCCACCTAGCAACTTCTAGTGCTTCACAAGCTACCATGTCTTGTCTAAGATTCTCTAGTGTTAATACCTGGAGCATACCTGGAGCATACCGGAGCATATCTGGAGTATACCTGGAGAGGGTTCTGGGAGTTCTTCTACTCCCCGAGACCGGCCTGAAGCCAGGCTCGACTTGTGATAACTGTCTTCCCAAATTATATAACCAGTATACTGTATAGCACTTGGAAGGGATATGAGGAAGAGGAGCTGGGATACGAGGAAGAGGAGCTGGGATACGAGGAAGAGGAGCTGGGATACGAGGAAGAGGAGCTGGGATACGAGGAAGAGGAGCTGGGATACGAGGAAGAGGAGCTGGGATACGAGGAAGAGGAGCTGGGATACGAGGAAGAGGAGCTGGGATATGAGGAGAATGAGCTATGCCCCTCCACTTGGAGCATCTGGGATCGAACGCCGACCCTGTAACATACAAGGCCGTCGCTCTACCGCGCTGGCCCAGGTAAATATGCACGAACATTGTGTAGACAGTGCAGAGAAATGCCTTCGCTTGATCTCAGGTGTGGACAAAAACGTTCTGAAGGTGAAACAAACGAACATTAGTGAAGCGAGACTGGCGCTCCTGCTTCGGGTAAACCACGCGTGTACTTGCGTGAAAAAGTTTTATCTCCATGGTCTGGTTGTTAGAGGGACGGGGCCTCGCTGCTGCGGAACTATGCCTTGAGGTTATCTTGAGGTTATCTTACCTCCAACTACTTCTTAAACCACAGCAACGGTGCAGTTATGCCTCTCTGCACCAAGCAGTAAATAGGTACCTAGCAGGAAGAGCTAAATAGGTACCTAGCAGGAAGAGCTAAATAGGTACCTAGCAGGAAGCGCTAAATAGGTACCTGGCAGGAAGCGCAAAGTAGCCCCGTTGAAGAGCAGAGGTGCAATAGGTGAGACAATTGAACATCAAGGTGCCCCAGACTGTTCAACACTCTCCCACTACACATAGGGGGCATAACTGGCCGACCTCTCACGGTGTTCAAGAGACAACTTGATAAACACCTCCAAGGAATACCTGATTAAACGAGTCATGATTCATTGGTCAGATTACCAGCAGCTGCGCCTGGTAGCCTGGTTGATCAGACCACCGAAGAGTTCTGGTCAAACACCGGGCCGAGGGAACATTGATCCCCGGAACCAACACAAGGTACGCACAAGATAAGGACTAGAGAAACCACACAGCCAATTATCTACACCATAAGGAGGCTACCTACCTACCTACCTTGAGGTGCTTCCGGGGCTTAGTGTCCCCGCGGCCCGGTCGTCGACCAGGCCTCCTGGTTGCTGGACTGATCAACCAGGCTGTGACTAAGACTAGTGACTAAGACACAGTGACTAAGACACAGTGTAACAAGACTAAGACACAGTGTAACAAGACTAAGACACAGTGTAACAAGACTAAGACAGTGTAACAAGACTAAGACACTGTGTAACAAGACTAAGACACTGTGTAACAAGACTAAGACACAGTGTAACAAGACTAAGACACAGTGTAACAAGACTAAGACACAGTGTAACAAGACTAAGACACAGTGTAACAAGACTAAGACACAGTGTAACAAGACTAAGACACAGTGTAACAAGACTAAGACACAGTGTAACAAGACTAAGACACTGTGTAACAAGACTAAGACACAGTGTAACAAGACTAAGACACTGTGTAACAAGACTAAGACACAGTGTAACAAGACTAAGACACAGTGTAACAAGACTAAGACACAGTGTAACAAGACTAAGACACTGTGTAACAAGACTAAGACACAGTGTAACAAGACTAAGACACAGTGTAACAAGACTAAGACACAGTGTAACAAGACTAAGACACAGTGTAACAAGACTAAGACACAGTGTAACAAGACTAAGACACTGTGTAACAAGACTAAGACACAGTGTAACAAGACTAAGACACAGTGTAACAAGACTAATACACTGTGTAACAAGACTAAGACACAGTGTAACAAGACTAAGACACAGTGTAACAAGACTAAGACACAGTGTAACAAGACTAAGACACTGTGTAACAAGACTAAGACACAGTGTAACAAGACTAAGACACTGTGTAACAAGACTAAGACACTGTGTAACAAGACTAAGACACTGTGTAACAAGACTAAGACACAGTGTAACAAGACTAAGACACAGTGTAACAAGACTAAGACACAGTGTAACAAGACTAAGACACAGTGTAACAAGACTAAGACACAGTGTAACAAGACTAAGACACAGTGTAACAAGACTAAGACACAGTGTAACAAGACTAAGACACTGTGTAACAAGACTAAGACACTGTGTAACAAGACTAAGACACTGTGTAACAAGACTAAGACACAGTGTAACAAGACTAAGACACAGTGTAACAAGACTAAGACACAGTGTAACAAGACTAAGACACAGTGTAACAAGACTAAGACACAGTGTAACAAGACTAAGACACAGTGTAACAAGACTAAGACACAGTGTAACAATTGATTTGGTTTCCCATTGTCGGGGGCAGTGTGGCTGGCAGGCTTACCCAGGTCCTAGGCCACTATTGATGACCTTCCCCAGGATGCCACCCACAACAGTTACCTAACTCCGGATACCTATTTCCTGCACGGTGAACAAAGTTATCGGATGAAAGGAAACGTGTTATAAAAGCCATTCGTTTTACTGAATGGACTAACAACCAGTACTTACGTCAGAATAACAGAATACCCTGAAGGAGTATACCTGGAGTATACCTGGCGTATACCTGGAGTGGGTCCTGAGAGTAGTTCTACTCCCCAAGCTCGGCTTGGAGCCAATAACTTGGACAACGCCACAAAATCTGTAAACACATCCTATCATGTGCCATCACGAAGCCACGTGGTTTTATTTACATTTTGAGTGTAATCAGCTGTGAATGATCAGCTATATCGCCGGTTCTACTGTTTATGAATGTAACGTCACGAAGCCACGTGGTTTTATTTACATTTTGAGTGTAATCAGCTGTGAATGATCAGCTGTATGGCTGTTCTACTGTTTATGAATGTGACGTCACGAAGCCACGTGGTTATTACTTATATTTTGGGTTTATAGTATCAGCCGTGAGTGATGAGCTGTATCGCCGGTTCGAGCGTTAATGATGCTGATTATGTCTTATCAGAACAAGTGTCGAACTTCATAAGGCTGATAAGATATTCTGTATTGGTGGGGTGTTGCACATCGTAAAGCCTGTCAACCGTGGGAGGTTTACGAGGTTTACTTCAGTCCAGGATTAGTGTAAACTTACTGTATATACACCGATAAGCGGGGGGAGGTACACTTATAAGTGTACAGTCTCAGCCATAAGTACCTTTCTGTTTTATAATTATACGTAATTAGTAACACACCTGACTGGGTGTTCTTGAATCGTTATGAATATATATTCCATATAACATGGACAGAATATGCTGAGTATAATATTGCATTATAAACAAATATTTGAATTATATTTATGGAGTAAACATCATGTTCTACAATACGTCATGTGTGCTAAGATAAAACATTATATTTAGATTACCAGGAGACGTATGGCAAGAAGCTGTGTTCTGTGTATAATAGTAAATGACGTCATTCTATGAATGAAAGAGAGTAAATGGTTCGAACATTTTCATTGGTCAAAGAGTTGCTACCTTTCATTATCTGGTTTATCTTTATGTCATTCGTTTTGGTCTCATTTATATAAATCTTTACACACACATATAAATAAATACGATTTTCACACCAGTAAATTATATTATTAAATATAAAATACGTTGATGTAGAAGATTCGAACTTTTGTTATCTGCGACGTTTATGTTAAGAAGGAAATGTTAACTGGTACAGGCGCCCCCGTTATAGTGTCTGTAATATTACGAATGGAATAAATTGGGAATGTAATTAATATTGGGCGGTTTGGAATTTTTGTCGGGTGGGGGGGGGGGGGGGGAGGGGAAGCGGTTTGGAACTTTTTTGCTTGGCGTTGTTTTTTATTTTGCTTTTTTAAGGGCGTTTCGGATTTTTTGTTGTTGGGCATTTACGGTCTTTTTTTTTTTAGGGGAGTTACGGATTTTTTTTTTTTGGAGGGGGAAGCGTTTTGGATTTTTGTGTTGGGCGTTTTAGATTTTTTGTTTGTTTGTTGGACGTTTCGGATTTTTGTTGTAGTGACGATCATAAGGCGAGCTCCTCGTGTCTCTTGTGACTGTGACAGACGTAATGGTGATCACACCAGCCCGCCCCCCCTCACTCCTCCAAGAGTGATGGGCGCTCTACCGTCCAACCACTTGGGGTGGACGGTAGAGCGACGGTCTCGCTTCCTGCAGGTCGGCGTTCAATCCCCGACCGTCCAAGTGGTTGGGCACCATTCCTTTCCCCGTCCCATCCCAAATCCTTATCCTGACCCCTTCCAAGTACTATATAGTCGTAATGGCTTGGTGCTGTCCCCTGATAATTACCTTACCTTACCTCCTCCTCCAAGATCCTGACCAAGTTACTGGTGAGCCGTTGATGTTTACACTTTAAGGAAGGTTATCTTCTTATCTTGAGGTTATCTTGAGATGATTTCGGGGCTTTAGTGTCCCCGCGGCCCGGTCCTCGACCAGGCCTCCACCCCCAGGAAGCAGCCAGTGACAGCTGACTAACTCCCAGGTACCTATTTACTGCTAGGTAACAGGGGCATTTAGGGTGAAAGAAGCTTTGCCCATTTGTTTCTGCCTCGTGCGGGAATCGAACCCGCGCCACAGAATTACGAGTCCTGCGCGCTATCCACCAGGCTACGAGGCCCTTGAGCCGTTGATGTTTACACTTTAAGGAAGGTTTACTCAGGTCGGACAATATATTCCAGACATGTATCCTGCACCTACAGTGTTGTTCTTCAGAGTGTTCTTTACTTGTTCTAGGGGGTCTCACAGTGTTCTTGAACAAGACAAACTTCCTCATAAATGATCTAACTTGTTCTTAACGTAAAATTAAGGCTTTCTACGCTGTTACTGATTAAAAATATATATTTTTTTGCAAAATTGGAAACTAGCATTGTGCTCGAGCAACTTGGAACTAGCGACGCAGTTGAACAAGACAGAAACTAGCGACGCAGTTGAGTAAGACAGAAACTAGCGACGCAGTTGAGCAAGACAGAAACTAGCGACGCAGTTGAGTAAGACAGAAACTAGCGACGCAGTTGAACAAGACAGAAACTAGCGACGCAGTTGAGTAAGACAAGAACTAGCGACGCAGTTGAGCAAGACAGAAACTAGCGACGCAGTTGAGCAAGACAGAAACTAGCGACGCAGTTGAGTAAGACAAAAACTAGCGACGCAGTTGAGCAAGACAGAAACTAGCGACGCAGTTGAACAAGACAGAAACTAGCGCCGCAGTTGAGTAAGACAAGAACTAGCGACGCAGTTGAGCAAGACAGAAACTAGCGACGCAGTTGAGCAAGACAAGAACTAGCGACGCACTTGAGCAAGACAGAAACTAGCGACGCAGTTGAGTAAGACAGAAACTAGCGACGCACTTGAGCAAGACAGAAACTAGCGACGCAGTTGAGTAAGACAAGAACTAGCGACGCAGTTGAGCAAGACAGAAACTAGCGACGCAGTTGAGCAAGACAAGAACTAGCGACGCACTTGAGCAAGACAGAAACTAGCGACGCAGTTGAGTAAGACAGAAACTAGCGACGCACTTGAGCAAGACAGAAACTAGCGACGCAGTTGAGTAAGACAAGAACTAGCGACGCAGTTGAACAAGACAGAAACTAGCGACGCAGTTGAGTAAGACAAGAACTAGCGACGCAGTTGAGCAAGACAGAAACTAGCGACGCAGTTGAGCAAGACAAGAACTAGCGACGCACTTGAGCAAGACAGAAACTAGCGACGCAGTTGAGTAAGACAGAAACTAGCGACGCACTTGAGCAAGACAGAAACTAGCGACGCACTTGAGCAAGACAGAAACTAGCGACGCAGTTGAGTAAGACAGAAACTAGCGACGCACTTGAGCAAGACAGAAACTAGCGACGCACTTGAGCAAGACAGAAACTAGCGACGCAGTTGAGCAAGACAAGAACTAGCGACGCACTTGAGCCAGACAGAAACTAGCAACGCAGTTGAACAAGACAGAAACTAGCGACGCAGTTGAACAAGACAGAAACTAGCGACGCAGTTGAACAAGACAGAAACTAGCGACGCAGTTGAACAAGACAGAAACTAGCAACGCAGTTGAACAAGACAGAAACTAGCGACGCAGTTGAACAAGACAGAAACTAGCGACGCAGTTGAACAAGACAGAAACTAGCGACGCAGTTGAACAAGACAGAAACTAGCAGCGCAGTTGAACAAGACAGAAACTAGCGACGCAGTTGAGCAAGACAGAAACTAGCGACGCAGTTGAGCAAGACAAGAACTAGCGACGCACTTGAGCCAGACAGAAACTAGCAACGCAGTTGAACAAGACAGAAACTAGCGACGCAGTTGAACAAGACAGAAACTAGCAGCGCAGTTGAACAAGACAGAAACTAGCGACGCAGTTGAGCAAGACAGAAACTAGCGACGCAGTTGAGCAAGACAAGAACTAGCGACGCACTTGAGCCAGACAGAAACTAGCAACGCAGTTGAACAAGACAGAAACTAGCAACGCAGTTGAACAAGACAGAAACTAGCGACGCAGTTGAACAAGACAGAAACTAGCAGCGCAGTTGAACAAGACAGAAACTAGCGACGCAGTTGAGCAAGACAGAAACTAGCGACGCAGTTGAACAAGACAGAAACTAGCGACGCAGTTGAGCAAGACAAGAACTAGCAACGCACTTGAGCAAGACAGAAACTAGCGACGCAGTTGAACAAGACAGAAACTAGCGACGCAGTTGAACAAGACAGAAACTAGCGACGCAGTTGAGCAAGACAAGAACTAGCGACGCACTTGAGCAAGACAGAAACTAGCGACGCAGTTGAACAAGACAGAAACTAGCGACGCAGTTGAACAAGACAACAACTAGCGACGCACTTGAACAAGACAGAAACTAGCGACGCACTTGAACAAGACAGAAACTAGCGACGCACTTGAGCCAGACAGAAACTAGCGACGCACTTGAGCCAGACAGAAACTAGCGACGCAGTTGAACAAGACAAGAACTAGCGACGCAGTTGAACAAGACAGAAACTAGCGACGCAGTTGAACAAGACAGAAACTAGCGACGCAGTTGAGCAAGACAGAAACTAGCTACGCACTTGAGCAAGACAGAAACTAGCGACGCACTTGAACAAGACAGAAACTAGCGACGCAGTTGAACAAGACAGAAACTAGCGACGCACTTGAGCAAGACAGAAACTAGCGACGCAGTTGAGCAAGACAGAAACTAGCGACGCACTTGAGCAAGACAGAAACTAGCGACGCACTTGAACAAGACAGAAACTAGCGACGCAGTTGAGCAAGACAGAAACTAGCGACGCACTTGAGCAAGACAGAAACTAGCGACGCACTTGAACAAGACAGAAACTAGCGACGCACTTGAACAAGACAGAAACTAGCGACGCAGTTGAGCAAGACAGAAACTAGCGACGCACTTGAGCAAGACAGAAACTAGCGACGCACTTGAGCAAGACAGAAACTAGCGACGCAGTTGAACAAGACAAGAACTAGCGACGCACTTGAGCAAGACAGAAACTAGCGACGCAGTTGAGCAAGACAGAAACTAGCAACGCAGTTGAGCAAGACAGAAACTAGCGACGCAGTTGAACAAGACAGAAACTAGCAACGCACTTGAGCAAGACAGAAACTAGCGACGCAGTAGGCCAACAGAGGACAGAAATCTGACAACTCTGAGGGCAACAGGATACACCCCCCCCCCTCAAGCTCCGTCCAAAACGGGGTGAAGCCCCAAGTGGAAGCGTGACACACCACCTGGTCGTAGAGCTCCTTAACGGGAGACTCTAGGCTCTCAACTGGAGTGTAGTAAGCCAGGCGCTTAACCAGTCTTTCAACGGGAGGATGTCAGCCCTCCCGTTATGAGCCCTTCAATCCCCCAACACCAACAGGAGGGCCCCGGCAGGCGCCACCAACAGGAGGGCCCCCGGCAGGTGCCATCAACAGGAGGCCCCCGGCAGGTGCCACCAACAGCAGGCCCCCGCCAGGTGCCACCAACAGGAAGCCCCCGCCAGGTGCCACCAACAGGAAGCCCCCGCCAGGTGCCACCAACAGGAGACCCCCGGCAGGTGCCACCAACAGGCGGTCCCCGGCAGGTTCCACCAACAGCAGGCCCCCGCCAGGTGCCACCAACAGGAGGCCCCCGGCAGGTGCCACCAACAGCAGGCCCCCGGCAGGTGCCACCAACAGCAGGCCCCCGGCAGGTGCCACCAACAGGAGGCCCCCGCCAGGTGCCACCAACAGGAGGCCCCCGCCAGGTGCCACCAACAGGAAGCCCCCGCCAGGTGCCACCAACAGGAGGCCCCCCACCAACAGGAGGTCCCCGGCAGGTGCCACCAACAGGAAGCCCCCGCCAGGTGCCACCAACAGGAGGCCCCCACCAACAGGAAGCCCCCCACCAACAGGAGGTCCCCGGCAGGTGCCACCAACAGGAAGCCCCCGCCAGGTGCCACCAACAGGAGGCCCCCACCAACAGGAGGCCCCCCACCAACAGGAGGTCCCCGGCAGGTGCCACCAACAGGAAGCCCCCGCCAGGTGCCACCAACAGGAGGCCCCCACCAACCCACCAACAGGAGGCCCCCACCAACCCACCAACAGGAGGCCCCCGCCAGGTGCCACCAACAGGAAGCCCCCGCCAGGTGCCACCAACAGGAGGCCCCCACCAACAGGAGGCCCCCCACCAACAGGAGGCCCCCGCCAGGTGCCACCAACAGGAAGCCCCCGCCAGGTGCCACCAACAGGAGGCCCCCACCAACAGGAGGCCCCGCACCAACAGGAGGCCCCCGCCAAGTGCCACCAACAGGAGGCCCCCCACCAACAGGAGGCCCCCGCCAGGTGCCACTAACACCAGACTAACAGCCATACAGACAGAGGTGACGTCAGAAGAATGCGTAAAGCTAATGAGGAATAAAAATAACTTTCAGGAAACTAATAAACGAGACCTCCATCAAGTTACGCATGCGCGCGCGCACGCACACACAGTTGCTGGAACTAAACCTCACGACACTGGAAGGCACAAGAGTTAGGGGAGACATGATCACTATCTATAAAATTCTCAGAGGAATTGACAGGATAGATAAACTGGTAAACACTGGTGGTACGCGAACAAGGGGACACAGGAGGAGACTGAGTACCCACATGAGCCACAGAGACGTTAGAAAGAACTTTTTCAGTGTCAGAGTAGTTAACAGGTGGAATGCATTAGGCAGTGATGTGGTGGAGGCTGACTCTATACACAGTTTCAAATGTAGATATGATAGAGCCCAATAGGCTCAGGAATCTGTACACCAGTTAATTGTCGGTTGAAAGGTGGGACCAAAGAGCCAGAGCTCAACTCCCGCAAGCACAACTAGGTGAGTACAAATAGGTGAGCACATACACACACACACACACACACACACACACACACACACACACACACACACACACACACACACACACACACACACACACACACACACACAAAATCGTCCTTAGCATCCCCGCGGTCCGGTCGTCGAACAGGCTTCCTAGTTGTAGGACTGTTGGACGCGGCTGCTCGCAGCCTGACGTACGAATCACAGCCTGGTTGATTAGTTATCCTTTGGAGGTGCTTAACCAGTTCTCTCTTGAACACTGTGAGGGGTCGGCCAGTTATGCCCCTTATGTGTAGTGGAAGCGTGTTGAACAGTCTCGGGCCTCTGATGTTGATAGAGTTCTCTCTCAGAGTACCTGTTGCACCTCTGCTCTTCAACGGGGGTATTCTGCACATCCTGCCATGCCTCCTGGTCTCATGTGATGTTATTTCTGTGTGCAGGTTTGGGACCAGCCCCTCTACAATTTTCCACGTATAAATTATTATATATCTCTCCCACCTGCGCTCAAGAGGATACAGATTTAGGCTCTTTAGTCGGTCCCAATAGTTTAGATGTTTTACTGAGTGGATTCTAGCAGTAAAGGATCTCTGCACGCTCTCCAGGTCAGCAATTTCTCCAGCTTAGAAATGGGCTGTCATTGTACAACAGTGTAGAGATAGGGTGACATCTGATATATGATTTGATGTTGGTATCACATGCATGAAAAATTAATTTGGGTTATCAATGTTCAGTGCGTTTAGTGGTTCGCTGAAAACAGAGTCGGACTGATTCCTCAGAATTTCGCTCATTTCTTTGTTGTCATGAGTGATAGTTCCGTCTCCCTTTCGCAGGGGCCCGATACTACACTCGTCCGCCGCAATACAAAAGCTAAGCAATTATTATAGATTAGATGAGATGGGAACTTTTATCTCTAGGAGAGAAGCGGCTCCGTATATAGGTCAGTTCTCAGCCTCGGGGTAAAAATGGTCTTATCACGACGCCACTTCAAGTTAAACAAGTATGTCATCGCAGGACGGCCCCGTCGACCCGACCAGACAGTCTGAAGGAGGCTGTCTTGGGAGCCTGGAGTAATTGGCTCTGTTCGACGTCTGCTTCCTCCAAGATTGTCATCGCCATTGTCTATATGGTCTGACGCCTGGAGGTTTAGATAAGTGGCCCCTCTCACCCTGCCTGGAGGTTTAGATAAGTGGCCCCTCTCACCCTGCCTGGAGGTCTGGATAAGTGGCCCCTCTCACCCTGCCTGGAGGTTTAGATAAGTGGCCCCTCTCACCCTGCCTGGAGGTTTAGATAAGTCGCCCCTCTCACCCTGCCTGGAGGTCTGGATAAGTGGCCCCTCTCACCCTGCCTGGAGGTTTAGATAAGTGGCCCCTCTCACCCTGCCTGGAGGTCTGGATAAGTGGCCCCTCTCACCCTGCCTGGAGGTTTAGATAAGTGGCCCCTCTCACCCTGCCTGGAGGTTTAGATAAGTGGCCCCTCTCACCCTGCCTGGAGGTTTAGATAAGTGGCCCCTCTCACCCTGCCTGGAGGTTTAGATAAGTCGCCCCTCTCACCCTGCCTGGAGGTTTAGATAAGTGGCCCCTCTCACCCTGCCTGGAGGTTTAGATAAGTGGCCCCTCTCACCCTGCCTGGAGGTTTAGATAAGTCGCCCCTCTCACCCTGCCTGGAGGTTTAGATAAGTGGCCCCTCTCACCCTGCCTGGAGGTTTAGATAAGTGGCCCCTCTCACCCTGCCTGGAGGTTTAGATAAGTGGCCCCTCTCACCCTGCCTGGAAGTTTAGATAAGTCGCCCCTCTCACCCTGCCTGGATGTTTAGATAAGTCGCCCCTCTCACCCTGCCTGGAGGTTTAGATAAGTGGCCCCTCTCACCCTGCCTGGAAGTTTAGATAAGTCGCCCCTCTCACCCTGCCTGGAGGTTTAGATAAGTCGCCCCTCTCACCCTGCCTGGAGGTTTAGATAAGTGGTCCCTCTCACCCTGCCTGGAGGTTTAGATAAGTGGCCCCTCTCACCCTGCCTGGAGGTTTAGATAAGTCGCCCCTCTCACCCTGCCTGGAGGTTTAGATAAGTGGCCCCTCTCACCCTGCCTGGAGGTTTAGATAAGTGGCCCCTCTCACCCTCTACTATTAGGATCACGTCTGTCCCGTCAGATTATTCACAAGACAGGTGAGTATATGAGTAAACCTTTGACTCCTGTTCATGTTGTCAACAGGAGTTGACAACAAGTCAACAGGAGCCAATTGGACGTCTTGGAGAACCAGTCACCTCGAGTGGTCTCTCTCTCACACACACACACACACACACACACACACACACACACACACACACACACACACACACACACACACACAAGGGGGGATGGGGTCTGGTAGCTGAGTGGACAGCGCGCAGGATTCGTAATTCTGTGGCCCGGGTTCGATTCCCAGACCAGGCTGAAACAAATGGGTAAAGTTTCTTTCACCCTGAGGCCCCTGTTACCTAGCAGTAAATAGGTACCTGGGAGTTAGACAGCTGTTACGGAGCTGCTTCCTGTGTGTGTGGGGGGGGGGACCCCAAATTAGTAGTTGGTAATAGTCGGTAATAGTTGATTGACAGTTGAGAGGCGGGCCGAAAGAGCAAAGCTCAACCCCCGCAAGCACAACTAGGTGAATACAACTAGGTGACTGACTACACACACACACGTCCTCGTGGGCGAGTAGACAGCGCGCAGAAGTCTTAGTCAAAAGGGCCCGGGTTCGACTCGCGGTGAGGCAGAAAGAAATGGACGGAGTTCCTTTCACCTGATGTCCATGTTCACCTAGCAGTAAATAGGTACATGGGAGCTAGACAGCTGCTACGGGCTGTATCTTTGGGAATGTGTGTATGAGAAACACACATATGTAGAAGATGTGATATGTGATATGGTCTGGAGTCAGAACATTAGACAGCCGATGATTAGAAAGGCGGGGTCCAAGAGCTAACAACTCGATCGTGCAGGCATACATATTAATTAATCCTGCAATAAGTCTCCATGTTACATACTAATTTCAATATCACGAAATATTCCCAGTGTTCATACGCCACATTGCCACAGATGTTGATACAGTGCTGCATGCACTCATCTGAGTGACTCGAGTGCAAGCCCTGGTGTCCTGGCGGTCAATGTTTATATTTTATTTATTGTATTAGTGGACAGTTTAATGGATGTTGATGTGGAGCGTCTGGCAGCGGGGTGACGGCACCACTGTGATGACTGGTGGTGTGGTGCGTCTGGCAGCGGGGTGACGGCACCACTGTGATGACTGGTGGTGTGGTGCGTCAGGCAGCGGGGTGACGGCACCACTGTGATGACTGGTGGTGTGGTGTGTCTGGCAGCGGGGTGACGGCACCACTGTGATGACTGGTGGTGTGGTGCGTCTGGCAGCGGGGTGACGGCACAACTGTGTTGACTGGTGTTGTGGCGCGCCTGGCAGCAAGATGACGGCACCACTGTGTTGACTGGTGTTGTGGCGCGCCTGGCAGCAAGGTGACGGCACCACTGTGATGACTGGTGGTGTGGTGCGCCTGGCAGCAAGGTGACGGCACCACTGTGATGACTGGTGGTGTGGTGCGCCTGGCAGCAAGATGACGGCACCACTGTGCTGACTGGTGGTGTGGCGCGCCTGGCAGCGAGGTGACGGCACCACTGTGTTGACTGGTGGTGTGGCGCGCCTGGCAGCAAGATGACGGCACCACTGTGATGACTGGTGGTGTGGTGCGCCTGGCAGCGGGGTGACGGCACCACTGTGATGACTGGTGGTATGGCGCGCCTGGCAGCGGGGTGACGGCACCACTGTGTTGACTGGTGGTATGGCGCGCCTGGCAGCGGGGTGACGGCACCACTGTGTTGACTGGTGGTATGGCGCGCCTGGCAGCGGGGTGACGGCACCACTGTGATGACTGGTGGTATGGCGCGCCTGGCAGCGGGGTGACGGCACCACTGTGATGACTGGTGGTGTGGCGCGCCTGGCAGCGGGGTGACGGCACCACTGTGATGACCGGTGTCGTACTGCCTGCAACCTCGTGACTCACAGTAGTGCTACGCATGCCCTCCTGATTGTTGCAATGTGTTGCATGTAGGGAGGGAGAGGGGGGGAGGGGGAGAGTAAACGCCAAGGAAAACCTACCACACTACACACGGAAGGAACACCTGACACTCACACACCTGTTGAGAGGCGGGACCAAAGAGCCAGAGCTCAACCCCCGCAAGCACAACTAGGTAATTACCTCACTCTCGGGACCATTGTGATGACATGAGCTCATCACCTGAGACTGATGGCTTCACGGCCCTCGTGTCATTCATCATCTCCACAGCCATTAGGCTAATGAGTGCCAGCGCTGCCTCCTGGGGGGGGGGAGTACCTCACGAGGGTACAGGGGGGAGCAGAGGGTACAATGGTACTGGGGTACATCAGGGTACCCAAAGGTTCAAGAAATATATAATGTATTATGACAATACCTTCACGGACACTGAAGTGAATAAAGTAACTACACAGCTCCAGGTACCTCATACCAGCAGGTACCTCATACCAGCAGGTACCTCATACCAGCAGGTACCTCATACCAGCAGGTACCTCATGCCAGCAGGTACCTCATGCCAGCAGGTACCTCATACCAGCAGGTACCTCATACCAGCAGGTACCTCATACCAGCAGGTACCTCATACCAGCAGGTACCTCATACCAGCAGGTACCTCATACCAGCAGGTCTGAAGGGTCAAATTAAAACCACTGGAATAACTGGACATTCAATAATGTAGGACGTGAGATTCCGACCCAGTTGCTGCACACAGTGTGGACACACCTGGTGTGCTTGGGGACACACCTGGAGTGCTCGGAGACACACCTGGAGTGCTTGGGGACACACTTGGAGTGCCCGGAGACACACCTGGAGTGCTTGGGGACACATCTGGAGTGTTAGGGACACACCTAGAGTGTTCGGAACACACCTGGAGTGCTCGAGACACACCTGGAGTGCTTGAGACACACCTGAGTGCTCGCAACACACCTGGAGTGCTCGGGACACACCTGGAGTGCTCGGGGACACACCTGGAGTGCTCGGGGACACACCTGGAGTGCTCGGGGACACACCTGGAGTGCTCGGGGACACACCTGGAGTGCTCGGGGACACACCTGGAGTGCTCGGAGACACACCTGGAGTGCTCGGAGACACACTTGGAGTGCTTGAGACACACCTGAGTGCTCGCAACACACCTGGAGTGCTCGCAACACACCTGGAGTGCTCGGAGACACACCTGGAGTGCTCGGAGACACACCTGGAGTGCTCGGAGACACACCTGGAATGCTCGGAGACACACCAGGAGTGCTCGGAGACACACCAGGGGTGCTCGGAGACACACCTGGAGTGCTCGGAGACACACCAGGAGTGCTCGGAGACACACCTGGAGTGCTCGGAGACACACCAGGAGTGCTCGGAGACACACCTGGAGTGCTCGGAGACACACCTGGAGTGCTCGGAGACACACCAGGAGTGCTCGGAGACACACCTGGAGTGCTCGGAGACACACCTGGAGTGCTCGTAGACACACCAGGAGTGCTCGTACAAGTGTGCTAGTAGTACACATAGTCACCACACCGCCACCACACACACTCATTATATACAGAGTGAAATCCCATCATGGAGATATATCAATGAAGAAATCCAACAGGAGCCGTCGGGAGGGTTCGAACACGCGCACTGGGAGTTCCCAGACACAGTGGGCCTCGTAGCCTGGTGGATAGCGCGCAGGACTCGTAATTCTGTGGCGCGGGTTCGATTCCCGCACGAGGCATAAACAAATGGGCAAAGTTTCTTTCACCCTGAATGCCCTTGTTACCTAGCAGTAAATAGGTACCTGGGAGTTAGTCAGCTGTTACGGGCTGCTTCCTGGGGGTGGAGGCCTGGTCGAGGACCGGGCCGCGGGGACACTAAAGCCCCGAAATCATCTCAAGATAACCTCAAGATAACACACGTACGCTCTCTAAGTCCACTGCGCCACGCCGGGGTCAAAAGAATGGAAACCCGAGGTACAGCTGCACCTCCCTTAATTCCCCCAACACCTGCACCTCCCTACCCTACACCTGCACCTCCCTACCCTACACCTGCACCTCACTCTGCACCCGTTAATACTTTTATTGGAAGGTGCGGGTACAGTGTGTGGATATAGAAGCGGGTACAGTGTGTGGATATAGAAGCGGGTACAGTGTGTGGATATAGAAGCGGGTACAGTGTGTGGATATAGAAGCGGGTACAGTGTGTGGATATAGAAGCGGGTACAGTGTGTGGATATAGAAGCGGGTACAGTGTGTGTGGATATAGAAGCGGGTACAGTGTGTGGATATAGAAGCGGGTACAGTGTGTGGATATAGAAGCGGGTACAGTGTGTGGATATAGAAGCGGGTACAGTGTGTGGATATAGAAGCGGGTACAGTGTGTGGATATAGAAGCGGGTACAGTGTGTGTGGATATAGAAGCGGGTACAGTGTGTGGATATAGAAGCGGGTACAGTGTGTGGATATAGAAGCGGGTACAGTGTGTGGATATAGAAGCGGGTACAGTGTGTGGATATAGAAGCGGGTACAGTGTGTGGATATAGAAGCGGGTACAGTGTGTGGATATAGAAGCGGGTACAGTGTGTGGATATAGAAGCGGGTACAGTGTGTGGATATAGAAGCGGGTACAGTGTGTGGATATAGAAGCGGGTACAGTGTGTGGATATAGAAGCGGGTACAGTGTGTGGATATAGAAGCGGGTACAGTGTGTGGATATAGAAGCGGGTACAGTGTGTGGATATAGAAG